>NW_012267326.1:4801841-4809997 GCF_000151885.1 Dipodomys ordii
ACACACACACACACACACACACACACAGTCGTAGAAAAACTTCACCATGGAAAACATGTCTAATTTTTCTGTCTTATTTCAAAACACAACCAACTCTCTACTAGCATTCTTTTCTGTTTCAAAACAATCAGACATTGAAGAGGTATCCGTCAAGCTCAGGCCTCTTACTGGGCATCCCATGGTGAGAAAAGAATATTTATAGCCTCATGGTATACAGAACCTCCATGCCCTGGGAGCCCTATGCCTAGAAGAAGCCAGAGTTAGTGCTTTCTCCTTGGCCAGAAACACAAAGGCAAGCTCAGGTGTAAATGCCCTTTCAACAGCTTCCCATCACTTACCTTTGAGGACCAGGGGCCAGGGAATCGGCAAGAGCTTCCTTCTACATCGGCCTGCAGCGGGATGAGGCAGGAGGCACCACTGTCAGTTCTCACAACAGCTGAGTGGGTGCAGCCCATAAGATGAGCAAGGAAACCCCCCAACCCACGCCAAAACCTAGCCCGACCTGCTGGGCATGGCACAGCTCACACAGCTATCAAACTTCAGCCTCAAGCAACCACTCCCTTAGTTACTATGAGTGCAGTACTAGGTCCTGGGAATAAAACTCCACAGGATGTGATGTGCCTCCTTTGCATCACCACATGCCAGGAGCACTCAGATGTGGCTAAAATTCTGACAAAGCAGGTCCAAAATCTGAACCCTCCAACCTTCATGCAGCAATCCCGGAGCCCAGCCCCTACCAGCCTGGAGAAAGACTGAGAGATCATTCGTGCTTTGCTGCTAGAATATCTTTCAACTTTTCCCTGCTCAGGAGTCTAAATACATGATGGATAGACTCTCTTGCATCTGGCAGAGAGAACGGGGCTTTTCCCAAGAGCAAACTTTCAACTACAGAACCACCCCAAGAGCTGTGCTGAAACACCATTTTCAACAGCTGAGGGGAAATGAAGAGCCTTGAATAAACAGCCAGACAAGGGATGATTTCAAGGCAGGCCCTAGCTGTGAGGCCATGGAACCTCTCTGATCATCATCACTTGTAAAAATAGACAATACTTACCAAGAGGAACTATGACATAGGTGACTCTTCCCTGCCTAGGAGCATTTAGCAATGTCTGCAGATTCTAGGTTCTCATAATTGGTAGTGGAGGCGAGGGGTGTGCTACCACCATCTAGTGGGTACAAGCCAGAGATGTTGCTAAATATCTTGTAATGATCAGACAGTCCCTCATAGACTAGTCAGGCATAGAAACCCCAGCTGGAGTGATACATCTGAAAGAAACTTGTCAACCACATGCAGGGTGCTATTTATTAGAGAATATCTTTCTGCAGCACTTGAACATGCAACTCCCAAGCCACAGATTTTCCTGGTTTTGTTTGCAGGCCTTTTATTTACATCAATACAGGATGAGAATCAGGGAATTTAAAAGTAGACGTTGGGGCTGGGAAGGTGGCTCAGTGGTAGAGTGCGAGCCTCGCATGCACGAGGCCCTGGGTTCGATTCCTTAGCACCACATAAGCAGAAAAAAGCCGGAAGTGGCACTGTGGCTCAAGTGGTAGGGCACTAGCCTTGAGCTGAAGAGCTGAGGGACAGCACCCAGGCCCAGAGTTCAGCCCCCATGACTGACTAAAAAAAAAAAAAAAAAAAAAGTAGATGTTATTCTGTGCTGGAAGTTGTGAAAGTAGGCAAGTTTATAAATGCCTGCTCTGAAATGAACAAGAGAAGACATTTTAGACAAAGATGTTTGCAGATTGGCCAAGTGTCAGGGTTTAAGAGGGATGGAAGAAGCCATTAGGAGAAGTTAGCCCGGAGATGAATGAGAAGTAAATATCCCAAATACTGGTATCAGCATCAGTAGCCTTTGCCAGTTGCTGAGCTGGCCTGAGGAGCCAGGGAAAAGAAAGATCCTGAAGGTAGGTGCCAAGCTCCTAATGGAATGGAGGGTTCCATCTAAATGCTCTGTATTCCAACCCCAAAGGAGACTCTTAATAATCTGTCTAGGTTTTCAGGGCTAGCTGTCCAACAGAAGATGATGGGGTGAAGTAGGGGTAAAGAAATAGGAACATCAAATTGGTAGCACAAGTAAAGGAGGAGAGGAACATCTATGCCTGGTACAACAAACCACTTGCAAATAAATCTAGGTTTTCCACCTTGGAAGGCAACTCAAATAGAAGGAAAGGCAGATAGGACAGACTGTCCATCCCAGTAAGTTTATGAATACAAACCACAAAATGCTACATTAACTGTCCAATGTCCTTTTCTTTTATATTTATATATTATGTAGTATGTATATTATATATATATATTATAGATGGTAGTTCAAGGCTGGCCTACTCGAGTCTTCCTTTCTGAGAATCTGTTATGCAGCTACTTTCCAAAGCCAGTGTTCAACTGACCTCCCTTGCCAGCCTGACTCCACAATGCCTCCTTTTCCCTGTTCTCTAACTCCCAGAAAACCACTCAGTTCCTTCTGCTTTGCTCATACATATATATATATATATATATATATATATATATACACACACACAACACACACATATACATACACATAACCAAAGCTAGGTGCACCTTCTGTAATTCTAGCTACTCAGGAGGCTGAGATTTGAAGGTGTTCAAAGCCAACCCAGACAGGAAAGTCTATGAGACTTATCTCCAGTTAACCACCAAAAGCTGAAGGTGAAGCTATGACTCAATATACAGTAGGGCACTAGTCTTAAAAATAAAAGCTATGGGGCTGGGAAGGTGGCTCAGTGGTAGAGCGCTTGCCTTGCATGCATGAGGCCCTGGGTTCGATTCTTCAGCACCACATAAGCAGAAAGAAAAAAGCCAGAAGTTGGCACTGTGGCTCAAGTGGTAGAGCGCTAGCCTTGAGCTGAAGAGCTGAGGGATAGTGCCCAGGCCCAGAGTTCAGGCCCCACGACCGGACCCAAAAAAAAAAAAAAAAAAAAGATTACCCGGGCTTTTTAAAGCAGGAGGAATGTAAATATTTGTACAGGGGCTGGGAAGGTGGCTCAGTGGTAAAGCACTTGCCTTGCATGCATGAGGCCCTGGGTTCCATTCCTCAGCATCACATAAGCAGAAAAAGCCGGAAGTGGCGGTAGAGTGCTAGCCTTGAGCTGAAGAGCTCAGGGACAGCAGCCAGGCCAAGACAACCAACCAAAAAAACAAAAAAATCTTGTAAGTCTATCAAACCTTTTTCTGAGCTATGACTCTCAGCAATCTGCTTTGAGTCTCAGCTCAAAAACTGAATCACATATGACAGAGATGTTCAGGCAGTGTTGCGTGAGTCTGTACTACAAAAACAACTGCTATCTTTCATATGTGTGATGTCACTTAATTCTAACTACCCTATAGAGAAGATATCATTACTGTCTCTAACTTGCCCATGTGAAAACTGAATCAGAAATATTACTCTTATTGAGTCACTTAAGACAACAAAGCAAATTAATGGGCTTGTGTGTAGCCCCAGCCAAACTGGAAGACAATTCCTTCTAATCCAATTCCCCTCTCCACTATCCATAGTGGAAACTTCATTTGTTCTAGAAGATTTTGCCCCTGTCAAAAAAAAAAAAAGATGGAAAAGTAAAAAAGTCAACCCACAAGATAGGAGAAAATACCTGCAAATTTTATACCTGGCAAAGATTGGTCATCTAGAATCTAGAATGGACTTGCATGCCTGAGTGAGAAAGCAAAAACAAGCCAGGCAGTGGCAGCTCACACTTCTTAGCTTACTTGGGAGGGAAAATGAGAGCGTTATGGTTTAAGAGCAGCCCAGGCAAAAAAGTTTTGAGAGATTCCCCTACTCCACCAATAGTTGGGTGTGGTGGCAGGTGCTTGTCAGCCGAGCCATGCAGGAAGCTCAGATTAGAAGAAAAACAGTTTCAGGCCTACCTGGGCAGAAAGCTCCAAAGGGTCAATATATGATTGTATTGATAGATGTCACTTATTAGTATTTCATTGTCCCAACAATATGTTTCTTATAATTAAAAGTTTCTTGCTTGCTAAAAAAAAAATGTCTGTGGGTCATACCTCTAATCCCAGCTACCTGAGAACTGCAGTTAAGGCCAGCCTGGGGGGAAAAAAGATTATGATGACAAAGAACAAGTCAGATGTAGTGGGCATAAGGCTCAGCACTAGAGGTGAGGTGCCAAGCTCACCTGGCTATTTGAATATCTGTAGTCCCAGCTATGTAAGAGCTGTAGGTAGAAGAATGAAGATCTAAGGCCAACCCTGACAAAAATTCAATACCCTATCTGAAAAAAAGAAAAAACTATCAATTAAGGACTAACAGGATATCGGGTGCTGGTAGCTCATGCCTGTAATCTTAACTACTCAGGGGCTGAGACCTGAGGATCATGGTTCAAAGCAAAAGCCAGCCCGGGCAGGAAAGCCTATGAGTCTCATCTCCAATTAATCACCAAAAAACTAGAAGCAGAGTGTTTGGTTACCAAGCAAGAAGCCTTAACTTTAAAATCCAAGTACTAGGGGGGAAAATGAGCAACATTTTATTTTAATGTTATTCCTGATTTTCACCTGCCAGAAGCTAATCACTTTCTACATATAAAAGCAATCATGAAGCCAGGTTCTGGTGACTTATAACTGCAATCCTAGGTACTCTGAAGGCTAAGATCTGAGGATTATGGTATGAAGTCAAGCCAGGCAGGAAAGGTTTTTTTTGTCTGTTTGGGTGTTTTGTTGTTGTTTTTGCTGTTGTTTGCTTTGGTTTGGTTTGGTTTTTTGATCGGTGGTATGGCTTGAATTCTGGGTCTAAGCTCTTCAGCTCAACGCCCAAGGTGAGCACTCTACCACTTGAGCCACTACACCACTTCCAGTTTCTGGTGGCTAACTGGAGATACGAGTCTCACAAACTTTTCCCAGGCTGGCTTTAAACCACAATCCTCAGATCTCAGCCTCCTGAGTAGCTAGGATTATAGGCATGAGCCACCATCGCCTGGCTCCACGCAGGAAAGTTAATGAGATGCTTCTCTCTGATTATCCACTTAAAAGATTTTTTTAAAAAGGCCAGAAGTAGAGTACTTGCTGAGGAAAAAAGCTCAAAAATAGCACCCAAACTCTGAGTTCAAGTCCCAGGACCAGCACCCTCCATCCCCCCCCCCCACAAAAAAATCTTATTTGATCTAATACTTGATAGGAAAATACAGTATACTAAGTTGGATCTGACATCAGCACTAATAACACTACTATAATTGTTACTAACATCAATATCAAGAATAAAATACCAATACTAAGAATAGCAACATCAACAGGTACCCAGTGCTTAACACACACCAAGTGGATTCTTCCTACTGTCACATGACAGGGCCAGGTGTAAAGTCCTAGGCCTCCAAGGACACACAATTCCTCTGGAAAGACATGCTCACATACACAGATCCTCTCTGGCCATGAGGTCACAAGGCATCCAGGGGAGCATAAGACTTGAACACTGCATAGAGAGAAGAGGCAGCGGCCTTGCTGGTAGAAGAGCAGCTCACTCAAGGAAGCAAGCAGGCACACACAGCATGCAAGCCAACTCATCTAGAATACCAAGTGAGTACATGCGGAATACAGGAGGGAGAGAAAACAAACAAGGACCCATGGGTCTCCAATGCTAAGATAAAGTTTGGTTCTTTGTTTTAGAATGTTACATGTCAGTAAAGGGTATCAGCCCTGTCCTTCACAGAAGCAGTGTGGGAGACGCTTTCTCCATCAATAATTCCAGTTGATGAATACTTAGCAAACCTCCAGCCACAAGAAACAATCTGTTTCTGCCTCAGACAACAAAGGAATAGGTCCCTGGAGATAATATGACTGAATGTAATCAAGGACCTGTTTCTTAGAACAATGCTGGGATCTCCACTGTGGGTTTGAGTTTTATTTGTGGTACTACAGATGGAACTTTACGTGTGCTAGGCAAGGCTCTACCATTGAGCTACAGCTTCAGCCCCCCAATGTGTTTTTTCTCACAGTGAGCTACTTATTCCTCCCTAAGCCTTTTCTGAACCCTCATTCCTTGATCTGCTCTTCGCTAGATCTAGATAGGAAGTTAAGAAAATAGAGAAGTCTTTATTGGTGTTCTACCCATTTAACAACATGAAAAGATTATTTCCCCCATTGGTGGACAAATTCAGTAAGAAAAAGGTAAATGATTGAGATAGTTTCTAATACTCATTATATTTGAAATCCTTTGGCTGGTTCACAGGGTCTCCTAAGCCCAATTCCAACCTAGCTTTTTACTACATTGGGCTTTAGTAGTCCAGCCTCTGCTCATCTCTCACCCTTGACCTTTTCCTCACCAAAAGTAAACAGTGATAGCCACACCTAGGATAACAGTAGGCCCCATGAGAATGTTCATCTGTGCAAAGAGTTTGAAGACAACAAAGTTAGATCAGACTGGTCTATCATTCAGGCTCACTGTCCTTGCTAGGCAATTCTAAATTTAAATGCAAATTTTAGGATAAAGTATTAGGCAAATTTAGTCAGGGAAAAATATGATGTCTAATAGAGGATTTAAAATTCATTAGATGTCTTAGGAGTCTTAAATGAGCAATGAAAGCTGCTGAATTGCAGAGAATATACGTATAACTATTCATGCCAAAAGCCCAAATCACAAGCCTTTTCTTTCTACCCTTAGTAGAATGAGAGTTGCATATCAATTCATACAAGGCTTTGCAGTCTTAAGAGCCCCAACTTACTGAGTCAGGACAGCTTGAAGAGTAGTCCCTTTATAGCAGACATGTATACAGCCTTGTAGTGAGGGCTGTCAATAAGACACACCCCTGCTTTAGCCATGACACCTGGTAACCCCAGTGATTAGTCAGCATGAGGGAGCGCTGGGTGCGAGGAAGGAGCTGAAGAGTAATGAAGCCACCTGGCAAATGGCTGTGGCTGGTTGATCTCGCATGTGTACTGACCCAGGACCTTTCCCTAGGTTACCTAGCCAATAGCCCTACCAGCTTGGTTAAGTACACAAGAGTGGTTGAGTGAAGAGACCCACCAAAGGATCCTACTGGGCTGCTGGGGGCAGACATTGCTACAAAGGGACATTCAGAAACTTTATCTGGGGAGGCATAGGGAACATGTGGCTGTTGCAGGGAATTCAGTTTGTATGTTGTGGCAGGTAGAGGGAAGTACAGATATAGAATTCAGTGGTATATTCAGTAGGTAGCTAGAAGAGAAGAGATATAAAACTACGGTTTTATTGTTTACCTCCCCTTATCTGGGAGGAGGTAACATACAGGGCTCTGCTGTTTTGGCCAGGGTATAGCACAGCAGAAGCACCTACCTTCCAGGAACTACCTGTGGGCTCTAAAACCATGTGGGAACACAGCCTTAAATCCCCACCCCAATGTTCTAGCCAATCTCCTACACTGACTTCAACAGAAACTATGATAATATTTATGCTAATACTGAAGACATATAGATTGTTCCACTAAAAACAGTACCCAATTTAATTTTTTTTCAGTACTGGTGTTTGAACTCAGAGCTTCATGTTCATATGGTTTGCTTGCTTGGCTGGTGATCTACCACTTGAGTCAGGACCCCAGCCTAGGTTTTAGTTAACTCAAGATGACATCTCCAATAGTTTTTCTGATCCGGCTGGCTTCTAACCATAATCCTCTTGATCTCAGCTTCCTAAGTAGCTAGGATTATATATGTAAGCCACCAGTGCATGGCTAACAATACCTAATTTTTTCTCTCATGTACAAAGAACACTGCTGATAATTCATTGATGTAATCCTCAGAACTATTCTAGGTAATCTGATAAATGACACTGAATACTGTTGGGGTATGATGAAGCACATTTGATGCCTCTCAACAATATAGAACCATCCAGAAGGAATGTTAAGGACATAGACTGGCTAGCTTATAAACAACAGAACTTCAGTTCTCTTAGTCCTGGAGGCTACAAAGTCCAACATGAAGATGTCTATAGTTCTGTTTCTAAAAGAGGCAAGAGTCTCTTCCTCACAGATGGCCGCTGTAGCTGTGTCCTTACATGTCACTCTTTTTTGTTTTATTTTTGTTTTTGTCAGTCATGGAGCCTGAACTCTGGGCCTGGGTGCTGTCCCTCAGCTCTTCAGCTCAAGGCTAGCGCTCTACCACTTGAGCCACAGTGCCACTTCTGGCTTTTTTTCTTTTTGCTTATGTGGTGCTGAGGAAT
>NW_012267326.1:4810047-4829984 GCF_000151885.1 Dipodomys ordii
GTCCCTCAGCTCTTCAGCTCAAGGCTAGCGCTCTACCACTTGAGCCACAGTGCCACTTCTGGCTTTTTCTGCTTATGTGGTGCTGAGGAATTGAAACCAGGACCTCATGCATGCAAGGCATGCACTCTACCACTGAGCCACCTTCCCAGTACATGGGGCCACTCTTAAAAAGAGCATTAATTACTGACCAGAACTTCAACCTAATGTCTAAGTCCTAAAACTCCCAGTTCTAATTCCATCACCCTGAGGGCTAGGGTTCAAAAATATTAATTTGGAGTGGCACAAGCCCTTACTAAATAGTTTTGTAAACAGATTTAAGGGCAAAACGTAGATTCTAAAACTATGATCCCTATGACATCCAACCATGAAAATTTAAAATAATCAAAATAAAACTTGGACTTGGAGACATGGCTCAAGTGGGAGAGTGCTTGCGTAGTAAACTTCAAGGCCTTGAGTTGGATCCCTCATACTGCCAAAATGATTAATAAATAACACTTAATCCAGGAGCTCGTGGCGCACTCCTGTAATCCTAGCTACTCAAGAGGCTGAGAACTGAGGACTGTTGTTTAAAGCCAGCCTAGGCGGGAAAGTCGTAGACTCTTATCTCTAATTAACCACCAAGCAGCCAAAATTAGAGCTGTGATTCAAGTGGTAAATCACCAGCCTTATGTGAAAAAAGCTAAGAGATAGAACCCAGGTCCTGAGTTCAAGCCCCAGTAACAGGAAAGTAAATTAACTATTAATTAAAAAAAAAATACTTAAAATTCAGGTCTTCACTAGTACACAGCCATATTACAGTGCTCAGGAGCCACCCTGGGCTGTAGCAGCTTTACATTGGGTGGCACACATATGGAAATGTCCAAAGCCTATCTTACAGTGAAGAGATGTAAGCTGCTCACTGAGATGAAGGTGATCTCTAGGAACGCACACTTGCAAATGAAAGACAGGTGTGGCATGGCTCCTTTTCCTGTTGACCCAGGCCCAGTATGCCTACACCCGTACATGGAATCCTCACACCTGGAGTCTTTCACTCTCCTATCTTCTCTATATTTTAGGCTGTATATGGCAAATATTAATAGCAATCTTAGTAATGCCAGTAATGCTGGTCCTGTTACAGGAAAAAGGCCTTTACAAGCTGTCAGTATGCTTCAAGTGAGGACAGGGAGTGTCTGAGTCATAGGTTAGAAATCTCCAAACCCTGTCAAGACTTAGGAACATCCCATCCCAGAGTTCACTGTGGTTTAGTTGGCAAAAAAAAAAAAAAAATCTCTGAAACGTCACAGAAAAGGAACTAACGCCCAATTAGCATGACAGCAGCTCTGAAACATACTTCAGATAGGAAGCACCCACAAGTAAGTCCACCTTCCATGTCTACAAGAACAAAAACAAAGTATTTGAAAACACTAGCAAAAAGTTCCCTGAGTTGGGCATGATAGCACATGCCTGTAATTCTAGCACTGAGGAAGCTGATGCAGTAGGATTCAGAGTTCAAGGTCAACCTGAGCTACTACTCACTAAAATATTATCTCAAAGACCAACAGATAAAAAATTTGGCCAGAGCTAAAACCAATGAAATTAAAATCTTCAAAATTCGCATGCCTTTTTAAATATTCTTTAGCCTCTTGATATCTTCTCCGCCACAATTTTCACACAGATCCAAAGTCATTTAAATAGCACTGTTCTCATACATTTCTCTAATGCCCCTCCTCTCCTTGAATTAGTGACATTCCTCAATTTGAATATCCCTGAGTTCCCTGATGCAACCACTGGAGAATGTGAAGCTGCTGAAAACATACACGTAACCACAAATGAATTAAAAAGCAAACTTGCTTTCCTGAGGGCTTTGCAAAAGCATCAAAGGCAGGGAAAAATTTGCAGCTTTACTGCAAACCAGCATGGCCTCTGAACCCCAGAATCTCCCCTCCAGGGGCACTCTACCCAGGGGCTCTTCTACCCAGCCTGCTCTTACTTGATCTGCTCTGTTACAAGCCATGTGATCACCTTGGCAATAGTTCTTGTCACCACTTCAAAGAAGAGACAAGGGATCAGAAGGAATAAATAGGCTCAGCATATAACTGACAGAGAGCAAGCTTCCTCTCTGTCCTTTTACCCTTTACCTCACAATACAGAAGGTCATGAGTCCGGATATGGACATGGTCAGCTGATGCTATTCATTTAATGTTCATGAAAAATAGCCCCAAACGCTCACCTCTGGCTCACCTTCTTTAACAATTGCACATACATACATACACACACCCCTCAAAATCAGTGTTAATTTGAGGTAATATCACAAAATAAGTAGTCAGAATCAATTTAGAAGACTAATTTTAAAAGAGAAAGATTCCTTAGATGACTTAGAAAAATAAGAAATCCTCTTAAACAGCTGTCTGCTCCATGACTTAAGTTGATATGGGGTTCATGAGCACAAGTAAACCTGGACCTTTCTAATCAACTTCTACCAAGAAACTAGGATAGAAGACGGGCTCACACGTGAGTTTAGTCACTTTATCAGTGGTTTTGAATCCACCATTTAAGTTCATTCAGCCTATCTCCTAATACAGCATACCGCCTCCCTCACAGGACTGCAGTGAAAAGAAATATGATCCAAGCCAGGCAGCACTGGTGGCACACACTTATAATCCTAGCTACTCAGGAGAATGAGATTTGAGGATGGACATTCAAATCCAGACAGGGCAGGAAAGTCCAATGAGACTCTTATCTCCAATTAATCACACAAAAAAAGTGGGAAGTGGTGCTGTAGTTCCAGTGATAGAGTGCTAGTCTTGAGCAAAAGAGCTCAGGGACAGCACCCTGGGCCAGAGTTCAAGCCCCAGGTCTGGCACAAAAAAAAAATCCTGGCCGAACACTAATGGTTCACACTTGTAATCCTAGCTACTCAGGTGGTTGAGGTCTGAGAATCAGGGTTTGAAGCAAGGCCAGGCAGGGAAGGTCCATTAGATTCTTGTTTCCAATTAACCATCCAAAAACCAGAAGTGGAACTGTTGCTCAAATGGTAGAGCACTTGAGCACAAAAGCTAAAAGACAGCACCCGGGCCCAGAGTTCAAGCCCCAGTATTGTCATAAATAAGAAAAAAAGAAAAGAAATAATGATGTTGGATGTACAAATACAAAGTATTAACTTGCCAGTAATTCCTGTCCCATCTCAGTGATTATCAGGTCCATTGGCATCCCTTCCCTAGAACAAGATAAATTGGCTCCCTCTCTGTTGAACACTGAAAGTACATTTATCCACTCCAAGATGGTTCTAGGTTCTCTTAATACTTGCCCAGCCAGGCAGTTCTATGCTGCTTCACTGTTTACACTGATGAAAACGAAAACAAAACGCCTGGTTCTGTTGTTTGTTGTTCATGGAAAGTTGGTTATCAGTACGTCCTAATGGGCTGACTCTATACCCTGTATCTCAAATGACAGAAGCACAGGATAAATCTATGCTACATCCAAGAAAGGGGAAAGCTTTCCTCGTTGGCAGTTTCTGCCCATCCAGAAGCAGAAGCTATCAGAAAGAGAAGCCCATCACACACAGTGGTCCATGGCACTGCATCTCTGAACAAGAAGTCAGAAGATCCAAGTTCAATGTTATTGTGGTTTGAACCTGAAATGTCACTTAAGGGCCCAAATATTAGGGTGTGGCTGGCAGATGATGAACCTTTGAGAAGTGACTCACACCCATAATCTTAGTTACTCAGGAAGCTGAGATCAGAAGATCAAGAATGACTAGACATGATTGGATTAGTCCACTGACAGATTCTTAACTAGATGCCATTATTGGGATGGCACTGGGACATGTGGAAACTGTCCTGTCATGGCAGTTTCACCCCTATCCCCTCCACGATGCTCTGCCTTGTCACAATCCCACAGCCATGAGGCCAAAGGACCATGGACTGAAAGAAACCTGTAAAACTGTGAGCCAAAATGAAACTTTCTTCCTTTTAAAAGTTTTTCTCAGGTGTTTTGTCACAGTAATGGAAAGCTGACTAACCCAGTCTCAAGCTCCCCGGCCTCCTCATTAAGAGCTTCCTCCTGTGTAGACCACAGGAAGTGGAGGAACCAGCCAGCCAGAAACTTACATTTGAAGTAGATTTTCTTAAAGTCAAAGCATTTTCTTCATGGATAAAAAGGATTTCTGTAAGTAAAACAAGTCTGCCATGAAATGCTGTGTAGCTCCACCTATAGAAAATTCTAGAAAAGGCAAAGCTATAGCCAGCAAACCGATCAATAATTGCAATTGCTGAGGGAGACTAACCACAATGAGTAAAAATAAAGGATATCTGAAAGGGAGAGCAGATAGAATTGTGATTCCGGAGATGGTCACATGACTGAATACATCACTGCTGTCATAATGCACTGAATATTACAATTTAAAGACTGAATTCTACTGTATGAAAATTGCATCTCAATATCCCAATAAACCTGAATTCTTTATAGGGAACTGATTAAGCAATACTCTACCGGTAATTCTCAGCAGTGTAAAGGAATATTTTAACCCTCTAAAAGCAATGAGATACCATTTCTGAAAGAATGATTTTTTAATATTAAAAAATAGTGTGTTGGGCAGCAGTGAGACAGTGTTTTCCATAGCCTACCGGGGAGAATCTGATCCACTAGAGGATGAGAAAGAAATGTAGTGAAGGCTTAGCATATATTCTACAACCATTGTGCTGGTTAAGCACTGATTATGCAGCTAGCTAAATGAGATGGCAAGTTTCTACTCTGAGCTTGCCTTCATTTTCCCTACTAAATTCTGCCAGGCAGCCTTGGATTTCATAACATGTCTGCAGATTCCAAGTAGTGCTCAAAGCACAAAACCTCTCATTGACTACTCCTGGCTGGCATGCGAGGGAGGGTAGCAGCAAACTAGCTCCAGTTCTTTGGTCCTGTTACTCACAGATGAACCAGTATTCTCAAAATATATATAGAATATATATAGAATATATAGGAAGAATATAATTCTCCTTACCCCCATCCTAGTGTTCATGTTTTGAATTCAGGTTTCACACTCACCAGGTAAGGCCTTCTACCACAGAGCTACACATCTAGCCTTTATTTGCAATAGTTATTTTTGAAATAGGAAGTGTCCTTTGCACACTTCATCTTGGATCATCTCATTTATCACATCCCATCATCACTGGGAAAGTAGGTTTGAGATATCACATCCTGCTTCTTCTGACTAGATGGAGTCTTATGGACTTTTCTACCAAGGCTGGCCTGGAACCTTGATCCTACTGATCTCATAGCCCCAGTGTTACTAGGCAATCAGCACAGTGCCACCTATGGACTGCCTATTGACTGAGAAGATGTCTTGCATGTATGCCTAGGTTGGCTGCAAGCTAAAAATCAACCAATCTCAGCCTCCTAAGTAGCTAGGATTACAGGTGTGAGCCACCAGCACCCTGTTTCATATTCTTCTTTCCCTGATTCTAGGATGCATTCACTTCTTCTTTACAGATTCATCAAAACACTAAAGCATTCACTTGGCTAAGTAACCTCAATCCCCACTCCTAAAACAAATTCCAGATGAGTCAGAGACATAAACATAATTGATTTATAAATTCACAAAAATACACTAAAAATGTTCCTATAATTTTGGAACAAAAGAAGATCTTAAAAATGATGCAGAACGAAAAATCAAAAAGTGAAAACACTGCCAGGCCCTGGTGGCTCACAGCTGTCATCCTAGCTACTCAGGAGGCTGAGATCAGAGGATCACAGTTCAAAGCCAGCCCAGGCAGGAAAGTCCATGAGACTCTTATTGCCAATAAACCACCAGAAAACTGCAAGTGGCGCTGTAGCTCAAGTGATAGAGTGCTGGCCTTGAGCTGAAGAGCTCAGGGACAGCACCCAGGTCCAGAGTTCAAGCCCCACTACCAACAAAAAAAAAAAAGTTAAAACATTCATAAACTTTACCATTAAAAAACTGAATGTTCCACTTAGCAATAAAAAAAATTTCAAACTCAAAATCTAAATAGCCAAATAGAAGAAAGCATCTATAGTACAAATAACAAAAATATTACATATATATGTATACATAACATATACATGTCATATATACTATATATATATATATATCATATGATATATATATGTAACTTTCACAAACAAGGAGTTACTGCAAATCACAAACAGAAAGTAAACCCAATAGGAAAACATGTGAAGGATAGTAACAGTTCACCTACAATAAAAATAGGTGGACTGAGATAGAACCTCAGTGGTAGGGTGAATTCTTCACATGCAAAGGTCCTGGTTGCAATCTCCAACACTGAAAATGCAATAAAAGTTACAAGAAGCCAATAGACACATGAGGACATATACAAGCATGAGTTCAGAAATGGAAGTAAAAATACTGGGGAAGCCCCATTTGGCATCTGTGACATAGAGAACCTAATGCTGATAATACCCAAGGCTAGTAAGAAGGGAAAAAGGACTCCTACACACAAAATTAATGAAATCCAAAGTAGGGAGATTTTTTTAGAAGACAATTTAACAATTTCTATGAAAATTTTGAGGACAATATATTCTATGTTTCAGCAATTTCACCAGAATAACTTCATTCTATAGACATTTACCTAGAGGTATAACAATATTTCAGTAACAACGTTTATTACAGCATGATGTATAAGAACAATGACAAAAAGGGAAGAGCCAAGGTAGGCGCCAGTGGCTCACCCTTACAATCCTACCTACTCAGGGAGCTGCTATCTGAGGATCACAGTTCAAAGCCAGCCAAGGCAGGAAAATCTGTGAGACACTTTATCTCCAATAAACTATTCAAAAAAGCCGAAAGTGGAGCTATGGCTAAGTGGTGGAGTGTTAGCCTTGAGCAAAAGGCGCTCAGAGACAATGCCCAGGCTCTGAGTTCAAGCCCCAGGACTGGCAGAAACATTTTTTAAAAAAGAAAGAACCAAACATGTCTATCAATAGTGGACTTCAAGAAACCACTGCCATTCATTTCTGGCAGCACTGCTCAGTCATGCTGACCAAAACAGAGACCCACGTTGTATACATGTTGGGATGGGGGAGCCAAGCACAGTGGCTCACAGCTATAATCCTAGCTGTTCAGGGTACTGAGATCTGACAATCCTGGTTCAAAGACAGCATAAGAAAACAGAGTCATAAGACTCTTATCTCTAATTAAGCAGCCAAAAGCCAAAAGGGGAGCTGTGGCTAAGTGATAGAATGCCAGCCTTAAGTGAAAAGCCAAGCAAGAGTACAAGACTGAGTGCACACCTCAATACCAAAGGAGGGGGGAAACTAAACTGCCCTGCAAAGATAGTGCAAAGTCCAGAGCTACTATCATTCATGGAAAACACAGAATGTCAGAGATGGGAAAGCTTTAGAAGAAGGACCCTTCCTACTATCCCTGAAAGGTCACCTCAGCACAAACCCATAAGAATCATGAATGAGCAGAACTGTACAAAGCAGGTCAAGGGGGGTGTGGCTCAAGTGTAGAGTCCTAGCCTAGAAAGAATGAAAGCCCTGAGTACAGTCCAAAACAAATGTCATTGTGAAAAAAGGATTTAGGGTTATATTTAAAGACAGAAGAGCCAAGTATAAGTAAAACATTTCACCCCAGGCCCTGACCTAGGAAGCAGGCAGATATATAGGATTATTGAAGTGTGGATCTTTCTATCAGACATAAGGAATGGGGTGGGGCAGGGAGCAACTGGATACAATAAGTATGAACTAACAAAATAAAAGAGCTTTTTCGGTATTGACTTAACAAGTACCTGCTGCTCTGAAATAGAGCATTTTGTAATATTCCTGTAATTCAGTGGCTGAATTTAAAATACTCGCCTCCTCTTCCCCATATATCTAACACAAGATTTTCCAAGATCCTGGGGAACAAGTGAAGCATATTGAAGACCAAATTGCCAGACCACATTTCACACAATGCCTGCAAAGAACATGATTAGTCTGAGGTCATAGTTTATTGAAGGATTAGTGATAACAACTCATATACAGGGACTGTACATCCGACTTGCTCCACCTCCACATGAAGTCAGCAGCTCAAGCTAAATGACAGAGAAATTAACTGTGGTCTGCATCAACGGAAAGCAATGCAACTGGCTACGCAGAACCAGCCCAGAATATCTGCAGGCCCTTGAAGCCCACCTCTAAGAATGCCCCATTTGCTCCCCACATGGCTTTATGTCCATAGCAGGACAAGAATGAGTTCCTCCACAATGGATAACATGAAAAGCATCTTCTCCAAAGGCACAAGTGATGGGCTGAAAGGAGCCACCCAGGTGACTCAGAAGCCTCTTTCCCACCCAGGGTCACTTACCTTCGAATTCATTTCCATGTGGAATTTGGCACAAGCTCGAAGCTGAGTCACCCAAAACTGTTTCTCTTTTGCATCAGCAGCTAAAATAGAGAACACAGAGAAAGAAATGCTTGCAGAGATTGTTCTCAAACACATCCAACTGCTTTCTACACCACTTGAGGGGGTGGGAATCTAGGGAGACAGGGAGAGAAGGTAATGAGGGAAAATGTTCTCAAGTAGCTAGAACTTCCAAGAGCTGAATGACACTCCCTTCTCCCCACAAAATTTCTTCTTGCACATTAAAAATCAATTCTGAAATGTCTTATAAAAACAATTTTTGTCAATTTTTTTAATATCGTCTGAAAAAGTCATTTCTACTTTAAAAAAAAAAAAAGGCAGCAAGAAAGGAAAAAAAGTGTTTCCTACCAAATGCCCCTACCTGGTGTTGCGAATATCAAGACAGAAGTACAAGCTGATCCATGGCCTTCTGTAATCCAGAGTTTTTCTGGGGAGTTTTTTGAGCATTCACAAACTAAACGCTCCATTATATGTATCATTATATGTGTTTGATGATGATTGCACAGAACAAGAATCAAATGCTACCTTCAAAATACCCAAAATTTTCCCACAGCTGGGTGCTAGTAGCTCATGTGTATAATTCTAGCTACTCAGGAAGCTGAGATCGGAAGATCGTGGTTCAAAGCCAGCCTGGGAAAGAAAGTTCATGCGACTCGGAGTTCTAACCAATTACCAAAAAGCCAGAAGTGGAGCTGTGACTCAAGTGGCCACCAATCTTGAGTGAAAAAGCTAAGGACAGGCCACAGACCCTGAGTTCAAGGCCCAATACTGGCACAAAATAAAATAGAAAAAAAAAATCCCAAAAGGACAGTAAGTCCAAGTCACTTGCACAATCATATTCTTCCATCTATACTCCAACTCTTGAATAATATGTATAATTATTCTTAAATATACTGGACATGTAACTAGTGCTAATACAATCTCAATCATCAATTTACCAGTGACTGCATAAATATTCTATTACTACATAAATGCAAAAAAAAAAAAAGATTTCCATAGAAATTATTCTTGCTTACCTAGACCAAAGTATCATTTATTAATGAAATCTGGCTTCAGCTTAACCTTTCAGGGGAAGAAATCTAAAGCTAGAAAATGGGAAATTCTTGGCTCTGGTCCATGTAAGACATGGGGATAGCTGGCCCTTTAAATCCAACCTGATCTGTCCAGAGTCCCATTGTATAAATATGAGAGACTGTGTAAGACAGGGGGTAGGGATTAACTTCTGAAAACAAAGGAAGTACTACTACCCAAAGACTTAATACCCAAAGAGAAAACAAGACTGCCAGTTTCCAAGGGGAGAGGGAAAGGGGAAGCAATGAACATGCAGAAATGTCCCGGATCTTTCATAGTTGATAAATTCAGGCTAAATTTAGCCCTTGTGACTATTTCATGAGGAAAATAAAACTTTTATGTATGCTATTAAAATTGCCCTTTAAAAAAAACTAGGAGTTTTAACAATCCACAGAATATTAACAACTCAGTGTGAGATGAGAGAGCTCAACTGTCAAATAGCTTAGATTTTTCTTTCATACGGGCTTCTGTCATTTTATAAACCACAGGCAAGAAGTGCCATTAAAGTTTTCACCTGCTATTGTTTCTACTCTGGCAATTTATTAAGCAATAAATAGCAAAGCGAAGCCAAGGACCATATAAATCTAGTCAGCTGGAAGGCATGCTATGTGAATCTCAAAAGAGAAAGTGTATCTTAACACGTGTCGGAAAAATCAAAAAAATTTCTTCTTCAACCCAAGGCATTTTCATTTCATAGGCTTTTGGACTGTTTTATTGATTCTGATATAGGATTTGTATATAGACAGTAAAGAAACATGAGCTTACTCCTTCTCTGAGTGGTAGACTTGGGCAGGAGAACAAGGAGAAGAGGAGGGAAAGGTGGGATCCAGACCCTCAGTGCAGCCTTGTCGGGGGGTAATGACAGCACTGGGGACAGGTAAGAAGGTGCTGTCTCGTGGTACTTAGCTCTTACTTAGAAAAATGTTCTGTAAAAAGGCAGAATTTCCAGGCCCTAGTTACTCACTCCTATAATCAGCTACTCAGGAGGCTGAAATATGAGTATCACAGTTCAAAACCAGCTCTAATAGGCCAATCTAAGAGACTCTGATGTATAATTAGCAAAAAGCCAGAAGTACTGGTGAGGCTCAAGTGGGAGAGCACCAGAATGGAGCAAAAAAGCCAAGCAAGAGCACAAAGCCCTGAGTTCAAGTCCCAGTACTGACACAAAAGGAAAACAAAATGGTAGAATTATGAGCTGCATCGCCATTACCTACAAAAGCCCAGCTTGTTTAGGCCTTAGTAAATAACCTGGATTATGTGCGCAGGTTCTGTGCACACGTATGTACATGCATTGCACTGTAAATTTGAATTTCGTCTGCTTTGCTATTTTATTAGAAGAAAACTGGCATAATCATGGCAACGCAGCCATAACAGGATCTTGAAAGAATGAGTGAGCAATCAAATCACAGTGCATTTACAAGGCAATCTGGCATTTCTGGGAGAAGGATGTGCCCAGATAAACACTGGACTCTCTCAACTGTCAGCTTCATTTCTAAGGATGTCATCAAACGTCACTTTTGAGAGGGCACAGGGAAGATAAAAGTGCCCAATGGGAAGTTCATGCCTGCTAGCTTCTCAGTAGGCCTTACCTCTACCTCAGATGGCTCAAGAAAAACTCTAGCATGTGTGTATATGTGTGTGTGTGTGTGTGTGTAGATACTATAAACCTCTCCCACAATCAGTGAAGATCAAAAATAACATATACTGAGTAAATCCTAGACATCCTCGGAGCTCAGCCACCAGTGCCATCCCTCCTCTTCCTCTATCCTTAAATCCTCAGTTCATCAAAACAAGCAATTCCTAGTGTCAACTCCACCTCCTCATCCCTCGGGGCGGGGCGGGGGTGGGGGGTTAAGAAGAGCAGTGACCATTCCACCAGAATCCTCCAAATCCTTGAAAATTAATAAAGTGATTTTTTTTAATTATCATTGAGTAGTTGTACAAAGGGGTTTCAGCTCCACATGTCAGCTTGGGTGCAATGCATCTTGATCAATGTCATCCCTTTCATGATTCTTCCCACCCATTCCCCCAATTTACCTGGTTCCATTTTTCATATGAATATTATTGACTGAACTTGAAATGATGCCAGGACCTGGTGGCTCATGACTGTAATCCTAGCTACTCAGGAAGCTGAGATCTGGGATCACAGACCAAAGCCCAATCCAGCAGAAAAATCAAAGACTCTCATCTCCAATTAGCCAGCGAAATGCTGGAAGTGGAGGTATGGCTCATATGGTAGAGTGCTAGCTTTGAACAACAACAAAAAAAAGGTAAAGGAAAGGGTAAGACTCTGAATTCTAGATCAGGTATTAGCACAAAAAGGAAGGGAGGAAGGGCTGGGAAGGTGGCTAAGTGGTAGAGCGCTTGCCTTGCATGCTCGAGGCCCTGGATTCGATTCCTCAGCACCACATAAGCAAAAAGAAAAAAGCCGGAAGTGGCGCTGTGGCTTAAGTGGTAGTGCGCTAGCCTTGAGCTGAAGAGCTGAGGGACAGTGCCCAGGCCCAGCGTTCAGGCCCCACGACCGGACCCAAAAAAAAAAAAAAAGGAAGGGAGGAAAAGAGGGAAGAAGAGAAGGAAGGAGGAAAAAATGGGAGGGAGAGACAGCACAGTACCTGTGAAAGGGCCCAGGAGGCCTGCCAGAAGCCTCCCCAGAGCACTCACCTCTCAGCTTGTACATCTCTCCACTGGCAGCGTACACAACCAGCATGTGGGGAGCTTCGTCGCTCAGAGACACAATGGCTCCAGATAAAGACAGCACTCCTCGTGGCTTCTGGTGTTTGCTCTGTTCATTCACAAAATACTGCAGCATGCCAGTCTCAAAATCCAGCACAAAGTACCTGCACAGAGAAAGCACAGCACATTACTCTGCACTCCCCGCTTGTCCCACACAACAAAGCATTAAAGCCTATCGGAAGTTCACATCAAGGTATCAAACTCACCAGGCTGGACTCAAGTTCCTCCCAGGACCCCACAAATGTCAACCACAATGTGGAGAGTAGACTTTTTGTTTGTTGGTGCCAATACTGAGGCTTGAACTCATGGCCTAGCACTCTCCATTGGGTTTTGGGGGTGTGTGTGTGTATGAGTCTGTGTCTGTGTGTGTGTGTGTGTGTGTGTTTGCTTAAGTCTGACACTATTACTTGAGCCATAGCTCTGCTTTTGAGGAACTAGTTTTGAAATCAGAATGGATCGTGTGTGTGTGTGTGTGTGTGTGTGTGTGTGTGTGTTTGCTTAAGTCTGACACTATTACTTGAGCCATAGCTCTGCTTTCGAGGAACTAGTTTTGAAATCAGAATGGATCCTGTACCAGGCCTCTGTGGGCAAATGTGAGGGTCACTCAAGACTGGGGACCAAACCTAGAAGGTCACCTGGTGTATAATGGCACTATTTCAAACCTCAGCATGGGGGATCAGCAGGCACTGTGCCAGCGAAATGCATGCATCTCCGACCTTATGGACATTAGCTAGAATTCAGGAGGCCTCAAAAGATGTAGTACACTTTACCCCCAGCAGCAAAGCTCAGCTTCCTGCCAGTGCTCAGGTACCACAGAGCCAGAGCACCTGGTGTGATGACGAGGCACTGGCAGGGCTTTTGCAGGCACCTAGACACCTTCAGCAGGCCCTGCGTACAGCCTTTTCACATCAAGGGACAACAGCCAGGACCACTGAAGGGAACTGCAAAGCACGCAGGTCACATAGATGTCTGTGGCTAAATAGCTAGCTGACTTATTCTCTCGGCCATCACCCAGCAAGGCCAAGACAGCTTTCCCTTCTCCACCGGAAGGAACATCCTCAATGGAGACCAGTTTCTGCAGTCTAGACAGCCAAGCAGGGCCCGCCACCCACCCATCCTTCCCCCCTACCCTGACTCTCTGCCACCTTCACTTTCTGCTCCACCATCCTGGCCTTTTCTCTCTTCCCTCCTATTCACCAAGTGCCTCCTATCAAAGGGCCTTTGCACAAGCTGCTTACTGTGACTGGAGCAATTACTCAAAGAGTAGACCACAAACCAACAAGAGTCCATAACAGCCTTTTGAAACCTCCCAACTCTTGGATTTGTTTTAGCCCCCAACCACATGAATCAGAGTGTCCTCAAAGATCAGATGTTTCCATCACATAGCACACAGCTGCCTAGAGTCATGGAGCAGTCCCGGGGTCCTTCCCCACAGGCAGGTAGACAAACACCTTCCCAGAATGCTCACCCCCTGCCTAGAATGTGGTTCCTTCCCCTTGTAGCCATGGGATGTTTCCTAAGCAAGCCTTCTCACAGCACCATGAAACTCTCCTTCAGCACCCTGGCCACAGTGAAGTCCATATTTGTGTGACTGAGTCAATGTCTACTTCCTCCACAGTGTGGAGATTAAACTGTCTCACTCAGTGCCCCTGACGCCCCATTGCTATTCAGTCCCCATGGTAAAAGAACTTGGGGGGAAAAAGAAAGTGTACTGAATCCCAAGGCATTTGGATCACACAGTGAGGTCAAAGAGGCATGATAAAATATTTATTGCCTGTGTTTGAGGGTATATTCAGCACGGGTCAGGCACAGCTCACACTACCATCTGGAGTACAGTCCTACCCCACACCCATCTTGGAACTTCAACTCAAGGCCTGTCCCTGAGCTTCTTTGCTCAAGGCTAGTGTTCTACCACTTGAGCCACAGCTCCACTTCTGGTTTTTTAAGAGTCTCTGGACTTTCCTATCAGGTCTTGCTTTGAACTGCGATCCTCAGATCTCAGCCTTCTGAATAGCTAGGATTACAGCTGTGAGCCTCTGGCCCCTGGCTTATTCCTACACATTAATATGGGTCAAAAAACTGCCAAGCACTACTAATTCATGCCTATCATTCTAGTTACAAAGATCTCAGTTCAAAGCCAGTACAGGCAGAAAAGTCCATAAGACTCTTATCTCCAATTAATCACCAAAAATCTATGTATGGAGCTGTCATTCAAATGGTAAAGTACCATCCTCGAGAAAAAAGAAAAAAAAAGCTAAGGGACAGTGCGTAGGCCCTGAGTTCAAGCCTTAGTATCAAAAGAAAGTAACTCCTTCAAGGAGAGAAGAACCAAACTAAGTGCTAACTTTGCCCAAGTATAATGGAGTAACCTATACAAGTGACCTGTATTCACTGTGACTAGCTGCACAGTCAGAACACTGAAATCGTCCTGAGAGGTAGCAGGAAGGAGAAACCCTGGTACTGTATGCCCCCACCTGGGGACAGAGCCAAAGCATTCCCACTGCAGAGCAGAGAGAGAGGAAGGCAGGGGTTATGTGCCCAAGAAAAAGGCAGAGCAATTTTCTGTGTGATGCTTTCCATTTCTCCACCCACTCTGCCTCTGACTACAGGGGAAAAAAAGCTAACTAGGTGCTCACCTTACCACCCACCCAGGGCAGGCTTGCCTGCCACACCCTCAAAGCCTCTCGCAGGCACATCCAGCAAACACATCCCTATTTGCACAGATCATTTGGAAGCACACACAATGACTGAGTACCAGATTCTCCTTTCAGAAAGGATGGCAGAATAACCAAGTGATGTCACATTATGCGAAATCCTGGGACACATTAATGATTCTTTTTCACATTCCCTATTTTAAAGCTGGCATCTTCATTCTAATCTCCTGTGCCTAGATAGGGGGGGGGGGACACATGCTTCCTAAAACCATACAAACACCAATGCACAAGTTGCACTTATTTGTACTGAAGATGGGCATAAATCATTTACTCCTTTTATCAATGTATTAAAATTTTATCATAATAGGTGGGGGCAATGGGATTCTAGCTGATGAAAAATTCCAGCACATTGAACAGTATTCTTTTAGGTGCTTGAGTCCTACATGCACGTGTCAGCGTTAGAAAGAGCAATTTCAAACGGTCACCTCCACTGGGAGGAAAGAAATTAATCTTGGCTTCCGTATACATCTCTGTCAGGTACTGCTGTTTGGAGCCTGGAGCTAAGATTTGAAGGTCACAGCTTGTATTGTAAATAGGAAACTTAACCATATTTCTAGATTAGGCTTCATTAAGCCAACAAGTGATATTTCTGAACTCCTGAAACATTCCTAAAGTTTTTCCCTTATGGAGACATGGAGACAACTTAACCTATTCTATTACACATACATTTTATCTTTTTATTTTGAACTGTAGTGATGTACAATTTGGCTTATTTGTGGATGAGCTTAATTGTGTAAAGGAAACACATTCCATGCTATATTAGATTAAAAAGAGTCTGTTGGCCAGGCTCAAGTGGTAGCTCATGCCTGTAAGAAGGTTAGAAGCCACCCAGGACAGACAAATCTGGAAGACTCTTTATCTCTACTTAACCATCAAACAGCTGGAAGTAGAGGTACGGCTCAAGTGGGAGGACTCCAGCCAAAAAAAAAGCCATGTGAGAGTCCTGAGTTCAAGCTCCAGTACTTGGCATGAAAAAAAAAAAAGCTAGAGGAGGAAGAATGAGAGAAGTGAAACCAACCCAGGATGATAGAACCCCTTAGCTCTACCTGGCTAGCATCTTAAAGGTACCTTGTTGAATTCTAGGCTGGGAGTCTAAGGCAGGCAGCAGCCCCTTCCTGGGAAAGACAGAGGACTAGCTACTGTCACTAATACCCTTAGCTTGTACACACACACACACACACACATGCATTCACACACTTCACATTCATACCTGTACTCGTATATGCTCACAAAAATGTGTACACGCACGTAGTTACTCATTCTGTTCACACACATACAACTAACTCATGCACGTTTGCATAGACACTTACACATGCATGTGTACTCACACAAACTCACACTTGCCCTCATTCACTCTCACACCCAGTACCACCCACTCCTGCCTATTCACAGTGCTGTCTGTCCCAGGCTGGCACTTCTCAAGCTCATTTGACCAACTATAATTTTCTCCCCTTATCCTAACTGCCTCAAAGTTCCTTTAAAGATCTAACCTTCAGGATCTTCACATTGACAAAAGCCTACATTTTCTCTCTAAGCCATGGCCACAGCTCCCACCACATCCCAGCAAGAACTGCATCCATATAGGAAAGACAGTCACAGGCTAGAAGCTCAGCAATGTGAACTAGCTGAAGTTACAGCCAAACTACATAAGAATTACAAAGAAAAGCATGCAAGAGAAGCTTTCCTCTGATGAAGAACTGCACCTATAAAGCCAGTCATGACTATTAAAAAGTCAGATCATTTCATCTAAACATGAAAGCAAAAATTAAACTGAGTAAAGCGCCTGAAGGAGTAACAACAGCCATCTTGTCTGAAATAAGCAGGTCTTTCCTTCCAATAGGCCTGGTAGTACAAGACTTCAGATTCCTTAGTCTTGAGGATTGAGGACCAGGCCCCTCACTTCCACAGCAGAGGCCAGGGCCAGAGCCACAGAGGTTTTACTGATCCCAGTATCCCCCACTGAAAGAAGCCAGAGAAACAAATTTCTTCCTGGCTACATGCATCATCCCTGCTGTATCTGCCTCAATTTCCCCAGGCATCAGTCTCCAAGAAGCCAACTACTGGACTGCATGACCAGGGCAGACCTGCACTCGGTCACAGTCCATTGTGCCCTGATCAAAGGCAACAGGCAGCTACTTAAGGACCTTCCACACTCCCACATTCCCACCAACACAGCAAAATAAAACAGGCAGAGACCCTCTCCCCATTGCCATTATACCCCACAGCTCCACTGACAGGTCCAGCTAGTACAGAACCCAGAGATGGAAAGAAACATCACTGTATATACACCCATGTATACACACCAGTGTACACAGTACCTATCACAGGCCTTCCAGTTCCCCCTTCCTATCAACACAACGCCACTTCTGAGATCAAATAGCACCACATTTCCCAAACTTCGAATCCTCACAGCCCAGGTGAAGACTACATCGATAGCTGACCTCATTCTCTCTCATTATGAAGGGACCAGAGCCCAGCTTTCCTACATCACAAGAGCTCAGGAGGTGGATTTCTTGGTTTTGTTAATTTGGAAGTTTTTTTGAGAAAGACTGGAAGTTACACAATTACCTGGCATGGAGTTCCTAAAATCATGGGACATCCCCTAACATTAAGCATGAGCTGGCCTCAGCAGAGGGCTCTAGGTGCCAGGCCTAAATAAAGGCATCTAAAGACTAGGAGCTGCCAGCCCAGGAAGCTGCTGCTCAGGACCACCTGGCAAAACTAAAGAATAACTCAGAATGAATGCTCAGAAGTGTGAGCTTGGATGCCTTGCACTTGGATTGATCTAGCATGAAATTCAACTTGCCTTTAAAGACTAGAAGATTTAATGGGAACCCTAAGAATGGAGTCCTGACATGGATTAATAGAGGCTTACAGAACACTGCCTCAGTACTTTCTGAACGCCCAAGTCTTGGGTTCCTGGTGCCTACAGGTGACAAAACTCCTTTAAATATATTCAGAAACAGCAAAGAGTGCTTAATGCTCACAAATCACATTGTCATGGACAATGCTTTGGACTCTTGGTGGGCTGAGTGCTGACTCAAGACCCTGCTCTCCTACTAAACCTGAACAAACACATCACATCAAGAAAATGGTATCTTAAGTGGCTCACATCTGTAATCCTAGATACTCAAGAGGCTGAGATCTAAGGATTGTGCTTCAAAGCCAACTGGGGCAGGAAAGTCCATGAGAGTCTTATTGTTAGAGATATCTCATGATAGTGGGGTGTGGTGAGAAATGAGAACACTAACTCAAACGGAACTCAGCAAAGTTTATTTCTGTGCAGAAGGCTGTGTGAACACACCAAAATGGTGTCAAAACACAAATAAGATGAGCACTGCAACACTGTCTTTTAAGGAGCATTGTCTCCTTACCTCAATTAGTCAGGCTCAGGGTTCACAGTCGCTTGCAACTGGCTAACACCCAACATTCAAACCACAAGGGCAAGAAACATTGATAGGCTACCGCCCCCGGCCAGTCCTGGGACCTGAACTCTGAGCCTAGACACTGTCCCTGGACTCCTTTTGCTCAAGGCTAGCAAATCTACCACTTGAGGACTTCTGACTTTCTCTGAGCAATTTATTGGAGATAAAGAGTTTCATGGATGTTCCTGCCAAAGCTGGCTTTGAACCATGACTCTCAGATCTCAGCCTCCTGAGTAGCTAGGAATACAGGTGTGAGCCACTGTCACCTGGCCTTGGCAGACTTTTAATACACAACGGACCAGCACAGATAAAGAAGAGAGGGGAGAGGAGGGAAGAAAGGACGAAAGGAAGGGAGCAAAGTAGGAAGGAAAGGAAGATGGAAAGGAAGGGGAAGGGAAAAGGGAAGGGGAAAAAAGGCAATACTGGCTAAAGCCCTGAATGAGGACAGGCAGCTGTACCCAGGGAGTACCCAGAGAGGACAGAGATGGGAAGTTGTCCTATGGAGGCCAGCAGTGACAATCCCAGGAACAAACAGGTCTATGGCTCAGCTTCCCTGAAGAGTCAGGTAGTGCACCACACTACTCCTGGCCTGGCCCGGCCTGTTACCTCCAGCAAAAACTCAGTAGAAAGAGGGAAGAAGTGTGATTAGGCAGTAAGAGCCCTCATTATGGCCTATACTAGTAACTTTGTGTATATGTCAGTCATGGGGCATGAACTTAAGGCCTGAGCACTGTTACTGAGCTTTTTTCACTCAAGGCTGGCACTCTACCACTTGAGTCACAGCTCACTTCCAGCTTTTGATGGTTAACAGAAGGCAAGAGTCTCGCAGACTTGCCTGCCTAGGCTATCTTTGAACTGCAATCTTCAGATTTCAGCCTTCTGAGAAGCTAGGATTATAGGTATGAGGTACCACCCTCCAACCTGACCAGTGACTGTTAAACCTCACCTGTATCATAAGCTCCAAAAGGTTGTTCATGGCTCCAAAAGAGTTCTGAGTTCAGGTGAGGTGCAAGATTTGAATCCCCAGCATTTCTGGCCAAAATGTAAAAGCTGTCAAAATGGAGCTGCTTTACAGAAACCATAATTTATAAAGTAAATAAAACCAGGTTAGGAAGAAAGGATTCTTACACACTGCCTGATAAATAACTCTCCCAAAGGACTCTGCCAGAACCGCAAACCTGAACAGAAAAAGCACTTCTCCCAGGATATCCGCCCACAACTGTCTGCTCTACCTCAGACTGACGCCACTCCAGCTAACAATCGATGTTTCAGAAGAGCTGGCAGAATCTCTTCATTTCTGCCCTTGAAAAATGCTCCTTGAACACACCCATTGTTTGCTATGGTACACGTATTCTTGCTGCCATACTGTTACTTCCAGACATGGATCGGTGTTCTTGGAGAATCTCTCTTGGGATGCTCTTTGTTTTAGTTAAGTTGACACACTGATATTCATTTCTGTGATCTTGGGCAAGTGACTTGTCCACTCAGAGCCTTAATTTTATTATTGCAAAGCTGGAAGCTGGCAAATTCTCTGTAGCAGACCTTCTGCCATGGTGGTTGTTTATAGGGTATTAAAACACACACACACACACACACACACACACACACACACACACACACACACACACACACGTG
>NW_012267326.1:4831124-4904518 GCF_000151885.1 Dipodomys ordii
CAGGTCCAAAGAAACATAGGTCCCATGGATTCCCTTTTTTGCAATAACTAGTATATGTCTGAGTCAAGCAGAAGGGGTCAGATAAGTTGATGTTAGGTGAAATGAACCCCAAGATAAGGACTCAAATGGTTTTTCTTTCTTGTTATTGTTTCTAACATATTTATAAGATGATTTCTTTGTTGCTTTGTATGTTCCTCCCCCACAGCATAACCCGTTTTCACTGTTTTTGATGTTGGTATAATTTGGGAAGGGGAAGGGAAAAAACAAATTGTTTAAGTAGGGATACAAGTGGACCCATTGCAACAGTGAGATGTACAAGTCGTTATGATGAAAAATGAACTTTACAGGGGGGCGGTGGGTAGGGCAGAGGGGTGAGGGGGGAGAGATGGGAAGGGATGGGAAGGGAAGGGGAAACAAAGGAGGAGGCAACAATGCCTGACAAGAAATGTACTCATTGCCTTGCTCATGTAATTGTAACCCCTCTGTACGATATTTTCACAATAAAAAAAATCTTAAAAAAGAAAAAAAAAGAAATTCCATTTGGCAAAAACTCCACTCATCTCTCAGTGTAGTCAGCTTACACAGGTTATATGTAAGCATAAAGAATTCTGGATAAGCTAAGCACCAGTAGCTCATGCCTATAAACCTAGCTACTCAGGTCACTGAGGATCTCAGTTTGACACTAGCTTGGGCAGGAAAGTACATGAGATTCTTATCTTCAATTAACCACCAAAAAGCCAGAAATTTTGAGCCAAAAGGTTCAAGTAGTAGAGTACTAGGCTTGAACGAAATGCTCTGAGACAACACCTAGGCTCTGCGTTCAAGCCCCAGGACCAGCATAAAAAGGTAAAAATAAAAGTCAGAAGTAGAAGTGTGCTCAAGTGGTAGAGCAGAAAAAGCCAAATGACAGTGTGAGGTCCTAGGTTCAAGGCCCATTGCCAGCACACACACATACATACAAACACAAACACACACAAATCTGGATAAACCTGGCTATGTTATAACTAATGACAGAAGAGTCCATATAAGCTTTGCCATGCTTTGAAGAAGGAAGCTCCAGTTTTACAATAAGTTGTATTTGCAAGATTCTATTCATCAGATTCTAAAAAATTATTTACTGAACGTTTACTGTGTGTTGGGTATCATGCTAACTGCTAAGGAAACAAAGGAAGGAGACAAAAAATATTCCCTAAAATAAAAGCCATACTCTAGCAGTGATGCTGAATTGTGATGGCAGTGAGTCACTTAGAAAACTACAGCTTGCAAGGAGGTCCAAAGACAGAGGAATCGAGATCGGAGGAATGAGGACAGACTAGGAGAAGAGAAGACCCTGTGTGTTATGACCCTGAGGACGGCAAAATGGGAGAGGGAAAGGAAGGGGGGAGGAGAAGAGAAAGGGGAGGGGAGAGGGGAGAAGAGATGGAGGAGGAGGAGGAGGAACAGGAGGAGCAGGAGGTAGAGGTGGTGGTGGTGGTGGTGGTGGTGGTGGTGGTGGTGGTGGTGGTGGTGGTGGTGGTGGTGGTGGTGTAAAGGTGATAAGGAAGACAAAAAGCCCACAAGAAAGGGAGGAAGGTAGCCGGACACCAGTGGCTCACGCCAAAAGGCTCAAGTGGTAGAGTACTAGGCTTGAACGAAATGCTCTGGGACAACACCTAGGCTCTGAGTTCAAGCTCCAGGACCAGCATAAAAAGATAAAAAGAAAAGTCAGAAGTAGAAGTGTGCTCAAGTGGTAGAGCAGAAAAAGCCAAATGACAGTGTGAGGTCCTAGGTCCAAGGCCCATTGCCAGCATACACACATACATACAAACACAAACGCACACAAATCTGGATAAACCTGACTATGTTATAACTAATGACAGAAGAACCCTAGCTATTTAGGAGGCTGAGATTTGAGGATCAGGTTCAAAGCTAGCCCCAGCAGGAAAGTCTGTGAGACTCATCTCTAATTAAGCACCAGAAAACCAGAAGTGGCGCAGTGGCTCAAGTGGTAGAGCGCTAACCTTGAGCCGAAGAGCTGAGGGACAGTGCCTAGGCCCAGAGTTCAAGTCCCATGACTGACAAAAAAAAAAGAGGGAGGAGGAAGAAGGAAGGATGAAAGGAGGGAAGGAAGGAAGGAAGGAAGGAAGGAAGGAAGGAAGGCAGGCAGGCAGGCAGAGGCAATAGTCACATGAAGCTAAGGACCCAGAGCACCAGCAGGTTTGCATTGCATGGAGGGAGGTTCGTCTTTATTCCAGAATCAAGAGGAGTCCCTGAAGAGTACTGAGCTTGGTGGGTAGCTTGGAAAAGGAGAACTCATTAGCTGCAGCATAGGAAGAGGCTGGGAGAGAAGCTGGGAGGGCAGATGGGCCACTCCAGACTCGCTGGTTTCCAGTGCCATGACGGAGAGTCTCACCCACAGATCTCCTACACCTAGGCCAAACTGTCAGTGCCACTTCAGTACAACAAATGAGAATGTATTCATGAAAACAGCTGGATTATGAGCACGCAGCTCTGCAGGGACTGGCTGTCCCCTTCCCTGCCCAGCTGTTGACTAACAGCTCCCATGGGGCAGGGCAAGCTAGGGCCTCATGTGTCTACACACACAATGGTCAAGCCAGAGAGGTGCTACCATCTGAGGTTGCAGTCTGCTGGGAGTGAGCCATAGACAAGCCAGGCTCTAGCTGTGATCCCCAGGACAGGAGGAAAACATCCCCCATAGAGGTTCTTACATTAGGGACCAAGAGAGCAGGACCAATGCCACTCACCCACATATTGTAAGCAACAGAGCCCGAGCTCAGCCACAGAGAATACTGACAGAGCAGACATGCCTATAACCTGAATTTCACCTAGGCCCTGCCATGGCACAGCTGCAAAAGTACAGCTAGGAGAAACATTCTGGTAAAAGGTGCCAAGGTCTTGCTTGTCTTGGCTGAACACCAAGCATTCACAACACAAAGGAAAACACACACATCAACATGATGAGCAACATCAATCCAAAAAACAGGTGCAGTGGCTCAAAGCCTGTCATCCTATCTACTTGGGAGATGGATTTGAAAGACCATAGTTTGAGGCCAGCCTGGACAAAGAAACTCAAGAGACTTACCGCAACCAATGTCTGGCTGAGATGACACACATCTATTATCCCAGTTACAGAGGAAGCACAAATAGCAGAGGCAAGGACTAGAATGGCCCAGGCACAAAGCAAGAACTTATCACAAAAAGAGCCAAATAGCTGGGTGCCGGTGGCTAATGCCTGTAAGGTGAGCTATACTCAGGAGGCTACCAGGATCACAGCTCAAAGCTAGCCTGAGCAGGAAAGTTCATAAAACTTTTATCTCCAATTAACTGCCAAAAAGCCCTAAGTTGAGCTGTGGCTCAAGCTTTAAGAAAAAAAAAGCCCAGGGACAGAGCCCACATTATGAGTTCAAGCCTCAGAACTTGTACAAAGAAGAAAGGAAGAAAGGAAAGGAGGGTGGGTAGGGTGTGTGTCTGTGTGTGTGTGTGTGTGTGTGTGTGTGTGTGTGTGTGTGTGTCAGAGAGAGAGAGGAAGCAAGCAAGCTTATGTAGAAAGGACTGTCAGAGTGGCTCAACCATTAAAGCACTTGCCTAACAAATGACCCCAATACTTCCTCTTCCACCCAAAGAGAATGCATTTCTCCAACATGCAATCAAGTGATTAATAAATACATGAAAAGCACCACACTACTAGTATCTAAGACGAGACACCATTTCACATGCACAACAAAAAGGACAAGCAAGAACGCATGGTAGAATGTGGGACAACGCGGCGCTTCCTAGAGTCCTGGTTACAGTGTGAAATCAACAGCTACCTGAAAACATAAACTTACCCTGGGAATCTACTAGACAGAAATGAAAACAGATGTCCACCCCCACAGACTTGTGCACCAATGTTCAAAGTAATACTTGTTACAGCAGCCAGAAATCGAACCCAAATGTCTATCAACTGAAGAACACACATACAAAATGCAGCATACCCACACTATGGAATACTAGTCACAATATAAAGAACAAAATTGGGACACAGGAGAAAACCATATATATATATATATATATATATACACACACACACACACACACACACACACACACACACACACACACACATATATACATATATATATGCTAAAAAGCCAAAAATGCACAAGATAATATACTGTCTGATACTGTCTTGTGCATTCTTGGCATGGACATGGTTCAAGTGGTTGATCGCTTATCTAAGCAAAACATAAGGCCCTTCTTTAGGAAAAAAAAATCCCAGAAAGATATTGAATGTGCAAAAAGAAAAAAAACTGGACAACAGAACAGTAGTAAACTAAGGTTGTGATATTGATATTAGATGTGCTTGGGTTTGTGGCCATGGCTCCTGCTTTGTATTCCCCCTCTAAGGCAAATCATGGAAACTAGAACTTCTCTTACCAAAAATGAGTCACAAAAACTCTAATCTTCCTTCATGTAAGTCACAACTCACACATGTGAATTAAACTTGTCAAAAGACAATAGCGCAAGGGTGCCAAAGGCTCATGCCTGCAATCCTAGCTACTCCGGAGGCTGAGATCTGAAGATCACAGTTTGAAGTAAGCTCAGATAGGAAAGTCTGTGAGACTCATCTCTACCAAAACTACACCAAAAAAAAAAAAAAAGGGTACTAGTAATGAGCAAAAGCAGCTCAGGGACACTGCCCAGACCCTGAGGTCAAGCCTCAGGACTTGCACCAAAATAAAGACAACAAATATAGATGCTTTTTTAAATGTGGAAATATAGACTGAGCACTAGTGGCTCACGCCGTAATCCTAGCTACTCAGGAGGCTAAGATCTGAGGACCTCAGTTTGATGCCAGCCCAGAGAGGAAGTCTGTGAGACTCTTTTTTTTTTGGGGGTCCGGTCGTGGGGCCTGAACTCTGGGCCTGGGCACTGTCCCTCAGCTCTTCAGCTCAAGGCTACGGCTCTACCACTTGAGCCACAGTGCCACTTCCAGCTTTTTTCTTTTTGCTTATGTGGTGCTAAGGAATCGAACCCAGGGCCTCAGGCATGCAAGGTAAGTGCTCTACCACTGAGCCACCTTCCCAGCCCCCTGTGAGACTCTTAATCTCCAGTGAACCACCACAAAACTAGAAGTGGTGCTGTTGAGTAGAGTGCTATAGCCTTGAATGAAAAAGCCCACCCAGGCCCTGAGTTCAAGCCCCACAACCCACCAAATTAAAAAAAAAAAAAGAAAGAAAAGAAAAAGAAAATATTATACTAAATCCCACTAATATATACAACTGACACATTAATAAAAATAATTATATAAAAAGCAGTAGGTATCCCTTTATCATAAGGATAAATCTCTGAAGCAGTTGGCATTATATGGAATGATAAAACACTTAGAAGTGTTTCCATTTACAAGAAGTTTTTCCTTTGTTACTGTTTCTGTTTTCTTTTTTTTGTTTGTTTTTTGATTTTCGTTTTTGTCAGTCGTGGGGCTTGAACTCTGGGCCTGAGTGCTATCCCAGAGCTCTTCAGCTTAAGGCAAGTGCTCTACCACTTGAGCCACAGCACCACTTCCAGCTTTTTCTGTTTATGTGGTGCTGAGGAAACGAACCAAGGGCCTCCTGCATATGAGACAAGCACTCTACCACTGAGCCATTTTCCCAGCCCTCTGTTTTCTTTTTTGTCTTCTTTGTACATTGGGAATGTAAGGGACATAGAAATGGAGGGACAGCGGGTGAACAAATGAAGCCATGGTATTCACTAGATACTATGTTGAAAGTGACCTATACAACTTGTAGGTGGGGGACAGGGGGGAAAAACCTGGGAGTGAGGGAGGGGGTGAGACATTGTCCAAAAAGAAATGCACTCTCTACGTGACTTACGTAACTGTAACTCCTCTATGCAATACCTTTATAATAACTATTTTTTAAATTTTTAAGTCTTTCCACTTAATATAAGGATACTGTAAAACTGCCAGCTCACTTCATATTTCAGAACATCCTGTACTATGCATTAAGACAAGAAAAAGAAATCAGAACCAATCAGCAAAAGTGATCCTTCCCAATTCCTCTAACACCCCAAAGAGTTCATTGAAATTTTCCTAATATTCATACAAATCCATGAAATGGCAGAAGTACAGAATACCTAAAAACTAGGTCAGAATAAAGCAAGGAACTGCTGTTTTCTGCAACTGACTGCAGTGGCTTCGACTCCCAAGCCTTACAATTTCTGTTTAGTGGAAAAGCTTAAGAACTAGGTAAATATGAGAAGAGCTCTCAGGGAACTGCAGTCTGGTAGGAGGAGAGCCCAGGGGTTTGAATAGGAATTAATGTCTAGTGAGGAATCCTTCATGGTGGGCACATATCCATATACTACGTGCACTGGTCAAGCCCAACCTCCATTGATCCTGCCTGCCTCCCCCAACTCCACCTAAACCCCCTCTTACACACACACACACACACACACACACACACACACACATTTTCTAACCACTAGATCACATTTCTACCTTTAGGCCAACTTTAGATATATTTTTAAGTCCTGCAATCAAAGCTGAAAGTCACAGAGCGCCCGCTGGTGGCTCACACCTGTAATCCTTACTACTCAGCACTTGCTCCCCTCCTCCACTGGCCAGAGCCACAGTACTCTGTCTCTCTCCCTAGTATATAAAAGCCATAGCTGTGCAGCAATGTGAGATTATTTGTTAATATCCATACACTCACTAGACTTAAAGTCTTTCAGGAAAGAATCACAACGGATTCTTCACTACCAACTCCTCCATACTTAGTACAAATGCCTGGCACCCAAGGGGGAAAAAAGAAACAGTTAAAATACTGCATGAACTTTTTCAGTCACTCACCCTCAATGCCACTTTTTTAAAGCCTGTGAAGTGGGGTTAAGAAGACCCCATTTTACATCACCCCACCTCACATCCAGCACTTTAAAGATGGACCTGGAGCAGAGTTCTGGTGGCTGCCAGGTACCAGTGGCTCATGCTTCTAATCCTAACTACTCTGGAGGCTGAGCTCTCAGCATCCAGGATCATGGGTCAAAGCCAGCATGGGCAGGAAAGTCTGGGAGACTTCTCTAACCACCAATCACATTCCCAAAAGCTGGCAATGGAACTATGGGGCTTCAGTGGTAAAGCATTGGCCTTTAGCAAAAAATGCTCAGAAACAGTGGCCCTGATTTCACGCCCCAGGACCAGCACAAACACGTGTGTGTACACACACGTACACACACACACACACACACACACACACACAGGGTTGGATGCAGAACCCAGAAATCCCTAACATGTTTCATTGCCAGTCCTAATACAGCCCCCAAGTCAGCACACTGGGCACCCTGCTTTCTGTGGCATCTCCACAGGGACAGTGCAAGAGACCAGCCCACTGGGTGATGAAAAAAAGCTGGGGTGCATGCAGATGATGGAGGATTCACAGCTTCTCCCACTCCTGTGACAGCACTAGCTCCCAGCTCCCCTCCCTCCTCAACCCCCAGTCCAAAGATACATGAAAAAGAAGAGGCCACCACAAAGATGCTTCACAGACTTTAAAGACTGAAAGTATGAAATGGAAATCTCCCACTTCAGAATCAAGGCCTCATCTTAAAGAACGGTGTTTACAGCAGGGGAAATGGGAGGCAAAGGGGAAACACTGGTCAGGAAATGTCAAATGTGCAGACAGGAAATCAAAGATGGGTGTGGGCTAAATTCAATGACCCAGAAGTCCCCAGAAATATTTCCTCCCTGAATTCTTTTTCTTTTTGGTCAGTCATGGGGCCTGAACTCTGGGCCTAGGCGCCGTTCCTCAGCTCTTCAATTCAAGGCTAGCACTCTACCACTTGGGAGCCACAGCGCCACTTCTCGCTTTTTCTGCTTATGTGGTGCTGAGAAATGGAACCCAGGGCCTCATGGATGCAAGGCAAGCGCTCTACCACTGAGCCACCTTCCCAGCCCTCCTCCCTGAATTCTGAGGGCTACTGCACCACCACAGAAGAGAAGACAAAGCCAAAAGACAAGTACTGCCACAACAATGCCCCTAGTGGCTGCTGGTATTACCAAAATGGATGGCACTTCCCGCCTCTTCCCGCCACCATGGGCAGTGGGTTCCCTCTTTCCCTGGCCTCTCCCAACTGGCAGCATTAGCTTCATTGCTTGATTATCCTCGCCTGGCTCCACAGCCCACATCTCTCAGACAGGCAGGAAACCCAAGCACTTAGCAGGAGCCTAATGGCCAGCAGTTAGCTATCTCAGAGATGAGACAGGCTGGCAATTAGCCCTAGGTCCTAATGCACAAGAGGAGAACACAACACACAGGAAATCAGACCTGGATGCAACTGAAGGCTCTAGAAAAGCACACTCATTTTCAAAATGAGATCCACTGGCCAATTCCACCTAGCATTTCAATTAAACTAAATTGAAAGGACAACTTTACCCCCCCCCCAAAAAAAGCCATCAAAAGTATTAAAATCACACTGTCCCTCCAACACAAGGTTCCAAGACTCCACACAGTAGGATCACCCATGGAGCCACATGGCAGTCACCTGTGCTCTCCAGGTGACTCTGAACACACACCATACCCTCTGGAGAACACATAATCCCAACCCGAAAACAGATTGAGCAGAAACTTCCACAAGCTTTGCCTCTCTATGACTGAAAGCAACCAGAATCATTTCCAATCTGGGTCTGAACATATCAAAGTCTGTGCCTATTGAAACATCTGGTGTTTGGCCACTGAGCTCAAAGATGGAATTTCCCTAATTTTCTAGAGGAAGCAGAGGTGCCAATTAGTGGGCAGTCTTTGGTTTTGAGATTTTTCCTCCAACAAATCCCTTCCTAAGCCAGAGACAGGTACTAACACAAGTGAAAAGTATAAGCAAAAAAGGAACTGAGTGATACAAGTATCTATTCCATAGGAATTTCATGAGGATTAATTAAATTAGGTCCCAAATACAGGGTCATAAGCATATCTACACAAGCATGTTCACTAAAATACGGTATATACAGGGGAGGACTGAAAGAGTGTAAATGAGTTGAACAACTAACCTACAGTTTAACAAAATGAATACCAGCAGCTAAAACCTATGCTGCTAGAAGTGGGGGAGATCAAGGGGAGGGAAGATAAATGGGAGAGAGAAAGGGCTGGGGGAATAGAGTCTTAATATTCAATGTACACAGGTAAAAATGAAACCAGTAACTTGAGGAAATGGGTAGACTTGGGAAAGATAGTAAGAAGATGAAAGGGGTGATACACTGTACTCAAACTGACATTCTGAGTTGAAATCCTTCTGTAAAACTATTTAAATAAAAAGTAAAAAATAAATAGCATTTGTAAAATACTTAAGAATGATTTCTGACACATAGCAAATACAATAGAGTATCAAAAACATAAACTAAGAAAACAATGACCAAGTTACCTAGTCTTTCCTGCCTAGTTTCTTTTTTTTTTCAGGGGCAGGTGACTGTGATTGTATTCTCCATGCAGAAGCTGTGATTTTGCATTCCTCCAGTTACACAGGGACATCAAACTTATCCCCATGTGTCAGGGGCTGTGTGATACTGCATAAAGAGCATCCATTGCAGCAAGCTCATGATCACTCACCTGGAAGATCAGATTAAAACCCAAGCAGAGAAGAGGACAGAGATTAACACATACTGTTGGATTTCAAACACAGACTATGATAGTTTCCAATTCTGACTTCTCCATTACTTGATCTCCAAGAAAAATACCTAAGACTTCTTAGACAATGAAATATTCCCTTCCCAGAGGGGGTGAAGGGAGGGAAGGAAGGAAGGAAGGAAGGAAGGAAGGAAGGAAGGAAGGAAGGAAGGAAGGAAGGAAGGAAGGAAAGTGGGCAGGCAGGAAGGCTATATTTGATCAATTATGGCGCTTCTAATCACCTCAAAGGAGTTCATCAAGATGGTACTGGAAGCAAAAAAGGAAACTCCTGCCCTTTCCAAAGCCAAAGCAAAGACAAAGGCTTTGAAGGCCAAGGCAGTGCTGAAAGGCATTCACAGCCACAAAAAGATGTACCCTTCACACTACCTTCCAGTGGCTCCAAAGACTGCCCCAATATCCTCCAGTGAGTGTCTCAAGGTGAAACAAGCTTGATCACTATGCTATCATCAAGTTCTCCCTGACCATTGAGTCAGCCATGAAGAAGACAGAGAACAACACAGTTGAGTTCATCGTGCATGTCAAGGCCAACAAGCACCAGTCTCTATGACACTGACGTGGCTAAGGTGATGGATAGAAGAAGGCATATGTCCAGTTGTTACCTGATTATGATGCTTTAGATGTTGCCAACAAAATTGGAACCATCTAAACTGAGTCCAGCTGGCTAATTATAAATATAAATTTACACCGAGAGAGACAGAGAGACAGAGAGGAAGAGAGCAAGAACAGAAAGAGAAGGGTAAACTGGTACCAGGCATGACTTTGAACACCTGTATTGCCAGAACTCAGAAGCTAAACAGAAATGTGAGATTTGAGGATCTTGCTTACAAAGCCAGACCAGACAAGAAAGTCCATGAGACTTTTATCTCCAATTAACCAGCAAAAAGCCAGAAGTGAAGCTATAGGTCAAGTGGTGGAGCATCAGCCCTTAGTGAAAAAGCAAAGAGTCAATACCCAAGCCTTGAATTCAAAACTCAGTATTAGCCCTACCCCACCCCAAAAATAAATAAAAACAGAAAAGGGGAGAGAAAATTATATCCATGCTCTCTTCAGATGAATAAACACACATTCAGGTGTAGCCTGACTTTTGAGCTCCATTACTACATCTAACCTTGTTCATCTCACCTGTGTAGCAACCTAACTTTGGAAGAGAGCCCAGCTGCTGCTTCAGACTTAGAGGGCTGAGCACCAAGATCAGCATCCTCTGTAGATAACGTTCCCTGCCCCAGCTCCCAGGCAAGAACAAAAAGCCAATCCCCTTTTGCTCAGTCTGCACACTTCTACTGCACACTTCAGGCCATCTCAAGACCTCATGAATTATTTCTCATCAGATATATATGACCCACCCACCACCACCAGTATTAATCTATTTCTTCTGCTCTCCCACCAGCAAATGGGAGCTGAAAAAGTAGGAAGTTGTTTATTCTCCTATTATTATTGTCAGCTATCAATATCAGGATCATCGATGCTGGCTAAACCAGAAACTCCTTTAGGTCATGTCACTTGGTTAAACATCCCTCTTTGGGCTTGCTGGGCCCAGTATTATAAAGGAGAAGGAGGTTCATTCATGCTCTATGATGGGTAAACAAATGTGCCCCTTGATTATCTCTGCCCCGGTATATCTACCATCACTGTCCTCAAAGAAAACTCTTCAAAGCCAAAGCTATTCCCCCATCCAGAGACACCACCTACAGTACCTCACAGATATTTATACTCAGCAAAACAACCAATCCCTAATCACTGAGGGAGGGCCTAATCCATCAATCTGAGGAACACTCTGACTTTCCACTGGCTACTCATTTTCTCTGGACAGGAAGATGGGCAAGTGGACCTGTGGCAGGTGGAACTCACCTGTGAAGGATAAAAGCCACACCTTGGGGAGAATGTTGAAAGGGATGACATAGATCAAGACGCACTGTATCCTTAAACTGCTTTGTTAAACAGTGACTCTTCTGTACAACTACCTAAAAGTAATGAAAACATATTTTTTTTAAAGAGGCTGCACCTGGTGATGATGCTTTTAAATGATACATGGCTGGCAGAGCACTCTGTGAAGTAAGGCTTGATTTTTGAAACACCGGCAATGAAGTAACTGATGACAGCTTGCCTGTCAGACTTGCTTCCATAGAGAATTTCACCTTGAGAGAATATAAAATAGCATGGCTCTGGGAAGCAGGTCTTACACCTCCAGCCCCCGCGAGAAGCAGTAAAATTACAAACTGCCCCGGAATTATTGATGTCACAATTTATTGAAAGGACTTCATTAGGTCATAAGTCACACCCCTGCTGCAATGCCATATTATCTACCACAGCAGCTTGATCATAGAGTAAAAGCAGCTTGTGCAAAGGCCCAGGGGTATGACTAAGAAAAGAATTCCAAACCTGAGCTCATTCAGAGGTCCCAAAGAACACATGGTCTCATTTCAATATGTACCTGCTAATACAGAGCAGGCCTTCTTTAGTCTATTTTACATTGATGAAATGTAAGGCCAGTAAATTCCAACTGACACTCCCTCTGTTTCAAACTAGTTTGTAAAAGGACTTGGACCCAGGACCAGACATGTGAACTTGAGGTCTATAGCTTATTTCATGAAATGCTGAGGTTTCCTATAATTTATAACTAGTACCAGGGACTAGTTGGAGATAGCACAACAAACAAAAAGAAGAAAAAATTCCTGCCTTCAGGGAGCTAAGGTTCAAATGGCGGGAAAGAAATTACAAACATATAAACAAATATGTTCTGCACTAGTAAGTGCTTTAGAAATAAAAATAATCAGTGTCTGATGTTAAAGAGTGGGAAAGGTTGCTGTACAGAAGATCCAACGTCACCTCGCCACAAAGACCTTCTATAAGGTGATTCTGAGCAAAAAAAAAAAAAAGAGGCATGCCAGCTGAAGGAAGCAAGTATGTTCAGAGCAATATATGCCAGGTTTAAGGTGGAAGAAGGCTGGACATGCTACGGAAGAGCTGAAGACTGGTATGGGAGCAGGAGGCAAATGGCCTCAGCAGAGAAGCAGAGCTGCTTACCACAGGGCCTTGTAGACACAGGAAGACCTGGAGTTTCATTCCACTCTGTAGGAGGAGACATGACATTAAAGGACCTCCACCACTGGATGGCTAGGAGCAGGAGTCAACACAAAGAGTATAGCAACAGTCCAGGTGGAGAAGGGTGTCAACATACAGTATATAATATACACAGGGTACCAAAAAAGCCTTACCTTTTCACTTTTCCCAGCACAACTAAAAGAGCTGAATTCTCTCCCACCTGTAGCCTGCAACAGGTAGCCTGTCTCTCTCCCAAAACAATAGAGCAGATGTTTTTGCCATCCATAAATGGTCCATTTCCATCAGCTGGAATTCATGGATAAGGCCAAAGAAACACAAGACAGGAAGGAGCAACCTTGACTTAGGTTTCCCATTGCTCCCAAACATTTGTTTACTTTAAACACTCTTTGTCCCTGTCACAGCACCCTGATTCCACTGGCCAGAAGACCAATGGAGGTATCCAAGGAGTATAATGATCCTGCAGATGGTAGAAGCACCTCTAGACAATGAGCTGAGAAGCTCCCCTGGAACACTGCACCAAGCACTGTTGTATTTGGCTTTCCCTTAATTAGTGATGCATCACCAGCAGGAAACCATGAAATCACTTCCACAGCCGCAACGCTACGAGTAGAAACTGGCCAAGGGTCTTTTAAACACTTGTGCTTTAAGTCACAGGAAGAAGGATCATTTAGCTCAAAAGACATCCTGTAACTGGGACTGAGCTAGGATCCATCAGGATTCAGGGGAAAGGGTGGGGGTACTGGAGCTCAAACTCAGGGCCCAGTGCTCTTGCTTAGCTTTTTTTGCTCCTAGTTGACATTCTACCTCTTGAGCCACCCCTCACTTCCAGGTGTTTGCTGGTTTCATTGGAGATAAGTCTCTGGGATTTGTCTGCTTGTATTAACTTCAAGCCACAATCCTTAGATCTTGGCCTTCTGAATACCTAGGAAGAAACACTTGAACCACTGGAACCCTACTTCATCAGGATCCTTAATGGCTACTCAAGGCCTCTTCCTTCTCATTCTATAGACTGCACTATAGACTGCACTACCTAGAGGTTAATAAACAAAGGTGGCTCAGCGGTAGAGAGCTGGCCTCGCATGCATGAGGCCTTAGGTTGAATTCCTCAGCACCACATAAACAGAAAAGGCCGGAAGTGGCGCTGTGGCTCAAGTGGTAGAGCACTAACCTTGAGCTGAAGAGCTCAGGGACAACACCCAGGCCCAGAGTTCAAGCCCCACGACCGACAAAACAATAAAAAATAAAATAAACAAGGTAAACTTCTATAAAGAACCACCATTACCTTTCCAACCAGGCCAACCCTGGCCCTCTGTTAGCACTGTGAAACTATTTCTAGAACACTCTTCCTTCCAGGGAACTACTAAGGTGATCAGTCACTTCATCAAGACCTGTCATTTCTTTTTTTTTTTTTTTGTCAGTTGTGGGGCTTGAACTTTGGCCCTGGGCACTGTGCCTCAGTTCTTTTGCTCAAAGCTAGCACTGTAACACTTTGAGCCACAGCTCCACTTCCAGTTTTTTGGTGGTCAATTGGAGATGAGAGTCTCACAGGGACTTTTCTGACTGAACTGGCTTCAAACCTCAATCCTCAAATCTCAGCCTTCTGAGCAGCTAGGATTGCAGGTGTGAGCCACCAGCACCCAGCAAGACATGTCATTTATAAGCAATGTCCTCCACCACAAGAAATATATTAGCTTCTAGCTGGAATACAAACCAAGTTGATTTGGTTTCTGGTCTTCTGCTTTTTGTTTTTCAGTGGCTGTTATTAAGGCATCCAGAGATGAGTCTTGGGAAACAGAACTAGCATAATGGAAAAGAAAAGGTCCCATTAACTCCATGACTTTTGTGGCTAATGAAACTTATGTTTGGTGTGGTTCAAGATTTTAAAAAACGGCGGGGAGGGGTGGCAGGAAGAGCTTCTCAAATTGCCTCTTCTCAGCAAATTATTTAATTAGCAAAAAAATGCAAATTAACCTCCTCTCGGCAGTGACTCACTGATTCAGCTGAGCCACTTGGGCATCCCATCCATTTCACTCCCCCCTCAATCTGGGATGGAATGAGTATGCTGTGACTTACATAAAACCCTCACATCAGCTTTTACTTCAAGCCATTCTCCACATCCTAGTCAAAACAAATGCCCATTTTGCCTCCAGGAATGTCACATCTATCCACTCCAATTGCCCTCAGAGTAGCAGCTTTGAAATCAGCCATCCAACACCTTTTTATTTAAGAGAGTTAAAAAAAAAATTCCAGATACTGGAAATCAGTGAGATGCCCATGAGGCTGAGCACCAGGAGGCTAGCAGCCTGGGAGAGTGCAAGACCCCTCCTCATTTTTCATCTTTGCCCTCAGCTCTGGAAACAAGAAAGACTCACGAGACACGAGGAATTCAGAAATCTTACTCTGCTGAACTTACTGACAAATAAAACCTATGGGCTGAAATACCGCACAGACTTCCTCAGCAAAATGGGACCGAGAACCATCCCTTCCTTCAACCAAACCCAATTCTTCAAACCTAACATATATTCACAGGATGGCTAATTACCCCTCAGATAAACCATTTACTGAATTAAAGGTCCTTCTTCCTTTATTAGAATGAGTGTGAGGGCTGGGAAGGTGGCTTAGTGGTAGAGTGCTTTCCCTTGCATGCATGAGGCCCTGGATTCGATTCCTCAGCACCACATAAGCAGAAAAAGCCGGAAGTGGCGCTGTGGCCCAAGTGGTAGAGTGCTAGCCTTGAGTTGAAGAGCTGAGGGACAGTGCCCAGGCCCAGAGTTCAGGCCCCACAACCGACAGGGGCAGGTGGGAGGAGAATCCAGTGTGAGCTGGCAGACTCTCTTCTCTTTCCTAGATCAGGTAGGTTCAAGGTCCACGTGAGTGAATTGTTCCTCTCATTGTAAGGCAAGGCCCTCCTCTAAATGCAGTAGCCACACAGAACTCTGATATGGCCCTACCCTGCCTAAACCTCTGTCTAAGGTAACACTGTAAAAACATACAGAGCCAGGGTTTCTCGGGGCCTGTGGTAAAGGCCCTAAAATAGACACTGGAAAACATTTTGCACAAAGGATCAGAAAGTCACCTTATTTATTTATTGGTGCCCATCCTGAGGCTTGAATTCAGAGCCTGGGCACTGTCCTTGAGCTTTTGTGCTTAAAGCTAACACTCTTCTACTTGAACCATAGCTCCACTTCCAGCTACTTTGGTACTTACCTAAAGATAATCTCAAAAACTTTCCTCCCTTGCCGGGCGCTGGTGGCTCACGCCTGTAATCCTAGCTCCTCAGGAGGCTGAGATCTGAGGATCGAGGTTCAAAGTCAGCCCGGGCAGGAGAGACTGTGAGACTCCTATCTCCAATAAACCACCAGAAAACCGGAAGTGGCGCTGTAGCTCAAGTGGTAGAGCGCTTGCCTTGAGCTGAAGAGCTGAGGGACAGCGCCCAGGCCCAGAGTTCAAGCCCCACGACCGACGGAAAAAAAAAAAAAAAACTTTCCTCCCTAGGCTGGCTTCAAACTGCTGTCCCTCAGATCTCAGCCTCCTGAACAGCTAAGATTAAAGGCGTGAGTCACTGACACCCAGTTCAGTGGACTATACGGTTTTGGTCACAACTACTGACTCTGCTGATGTAGCACAAAAGTAGCTTCAGCCAATAGGAAACACATCAATGTGGCTATGGAAGCTTGTTACAGAGTAAGGGCTGGTTCTGAGCCTTTTGCCCTTCAAGTGGCAGAGACTACAGACCTTCCAGTGAACTCCCCCATGCCTTCCCACAGTGGGAAACACCTCACATACAGCACTCCGGCTCCTTACAGCCCTATTTCACCACCTATGCAAGGTGTCCCATTCAAGGACTGTGCAAATGCTAACCGGTCTCCTGTGGTAAATCTAGGTATATTATGGAAACAGCTGACTGGGCTTGCTTGTAAACAGCAGTCTCAAATTATTAATACAAGGCAGGAGCTGAAGAGTCATATCCCAACCACTATTTAAAATGGTTAAGTCTCATAAGGCCCTGAGTTCAAATCCCCAATACCACCAAAAATAAAAAAAGGATACACTTGGCATTGCAAAACAATGTGAATGGGGGCTGGGAAGGTGGCTCAGTGGTAGAGTGCTTGCCTAGCATGCATGAAGCCCCAGGTTCCATTCCTCAGTACCACATAAACAGAAGAAGCTGGAAGTGGCACTGTGGCTCAAGTGGTAGAGTGCTAACCTTGAACAAAAGAAGCTCAGGGACAGTGCCCAGGCCCTTTGTTCAAGCCCCAGGACTGCCAAAAAAAAAAAAAAACCCAAAGTGAATGTGTTTACTGTCACAGTCAGTACACTTTAAAAATCATTAAAATGAGCCAGCTGTGGCAATGCATGCCTATAATCCTAATTAACTCAGGAGGCAAAGGCCGGTCTGTGGGTTTGAAACTAGCCTAGGCACAATTAACAAAACCCTATGTCTCAAAACAAAATACAAACAAAAGGGCAAGGAGGCATGGACCAAGAGGCAAAATGCTGACTAGCATGTACAAGGTCCTGAGTTCAATCCCTAGTAACACACACAGACACAGAAACACACACAAATAAGCAAGCAATTTTTTTGGGGGGGGCCTGAACTCTGGGCCTGGGAGCTGTCCCTCAGCATTTCAGCTCAAGGCTACTGCTCTACCACTTGAGCTACAGCGCCACTTCTGGTTTTTTCTGCTTATGTGGCGCTGAGGAATTGAACCCAGGGCCTTGTGCATACAAGGCAAGCACTATACCACTGAGCCACCTTCCCAGACCACAATTTAAATTTTATCTCTATTTTTTAATGGCTCTTGAGACTCAGTGTTTGAGCTCATATTTGTAATCCTAGGTACTTAGGAAGTGGAGATCAGGAGGATAGCTGTTCAAAGTCAGAGCCAGCCATTCTAAATCAACAGCTGAACCCAGTGGCATATGCCTGTCAATCTAGCTACACAACAAGCACAAATAAAAAGACTGCAGTTCCAGTTAGCCTAAAGAAAAAGGCAAGATCCTATGTTCAAAAGCAACCAGAGCAAAAAGGGCTGGAAGTGTGGCTCAAGCAACAGAAGAATTCATTATAAAGGAATTTCAAATGGCAGATGGATGCAGTTATTTCCTAAACTCTTATAATAAAATGGAAAATCAAGAAAGCCAAAAAGCTCTGGCACTGTTTCAAGGGCAATATATATATATATATATATATATATATATATATATATATATATCTTTTCACATCTATCTTTTTACTCTAGAGCTTAAGTCAACCCACGACCCACTGTGTTGCTAGAAAGAAAACTCTCCATGAAGCTGTCACTGGTCACAGAGCTTTATGCTACCAAGTGCTAGGATCACCCTACCAAACAGCCCCCACCTTTTCCTGCCACATCCAGATCCACACAAGCATGCTCTCTCTACTTCCTTCTCTGCTGCTCAAGAAAGTAGATTGACAAGCATGGTACTGGCGTACTGATAACCTGAAATCCAGGTTAAGTTTCCTTGCTAAGTAAAACAGGAACAAACTTCCATGTCCTATGTGTGAAATGTACAAGCACACTCACCAACCCATATGTAAACTCATGGATGTCACAATCTACTAGAATTTTCCAAAAAGCCTCTTATATTCCATGCATTGAATTCATACCAAGTAATTGGGAGACCACAGTGACAGCAAGGAAGTCCACATCAGCCTTTGTAAACTGTGTCAGAAAGGAGATGACTGCGTGAGTACCACTTTTATAAACCCACATCAAAGAAAAAATGTCTATGTATAAACAACAAGCTGGCTTAGTGAACACAACACAACAGATGGAAGCAAAACTCTCAGAAGTAAAATATTTCACAAGTTCCTCACAAGAACCATTGATTCAAGAACCAAACATACAAAAAGCACTGCTATGCCCTACTCAATCTGTCATTTCTTTAACCCATCAAATCTAGGAGAATGGAGGAACTGCTCCAGGAAAATCCAGTAGTACACATAGAGACTGCAGCCACTACTTCTTGTTTTAGCTCAGATTATCTCCTTCAATTAGCACATCCCCAAGTGTGCACAGACACCAGTGAATCAAAGGTGCCACCACCAGCCAATTTGGAGTAGGCTGACCAAAATAAAACTAGACCAAGATCAGTTTCTCTTTCATTTTCTTTTTCTTTCTCTTTCTTTCTTTTTCTTTTCTTCTTCTCCTCCTCCCCCTCCTACTCTTCCTCCTCCTCTTCCTCCTTCTCCTCGTCCTTCTACTTCTCCTCCTCCTTCTACTTCTCCTTCTTCTTGTGCTAGTGCTCAGGGCTTGAGCACTGTCCCTGAGGTTTTGTGCTCAAAGCTAGCTCTCTACCACTGGAGCAACAGCTCCACTTCGTCTTTTTTTTTTTTTTCTTGGTGATTAATTGGAGTCTCAGACTTTCCTGGATGGACTGGCTTTGAGCCACAATCCTCAAATCTCAGTCTCTTGAGTTGCTACAAGTACAGGCATGAGCCACTAGCACCCAGCTCAAGATCAGTTTCTCGAGCAGTCAATCGTCAGGGTCTCTGTATATTTGCTGGTATCAACTGCGCAGCCCCAAGCAGCTGGTACTACTTCCCAAACATACTAACCATAGCAATCGTCTCTGCAATGGGTCTCATATGACTAGTATCTCATGAAACCCACTTTGGAAACTGTCACAGCAGAAGACTGTGGCTCTAGATTTTAGTATCAAGTTTTTCTGGTTTTCCTAAATTATTCAGTCTAAATACAAAGAATATAAGGATCTAACAAAGGGTAATAAACAAATGCAACAGAGGTACAACACTATGTTGAAAATGAACTACACAACTTGTAGGCAGGGATGGGAGGGGAAAACTGGGAAAGAATGAGGGAAAGGGGTGACATTGTCCAAAGAGAGATGGACTCTTTATCTCAGTTATATAACTATAACCCCGCTGTAATCAACTTTTTAACAATTTCCAAAAAATTAAAAAGAATAAAAATGAAAAAAAGAATCTGCTTGATGACTAGAAATGTCCAAGAATTCACTGGCACTGAGTAGCTATTTAAATCGAATAAACTGAAATTGGGATAAGTCCTCAATGATCAGCACATTGTGTGTGCCTGAAAACAAATGTGTCTATAGATCATCACATAGTAGGTCCATCCTGTGGGTGTTCAGTGGCTTTACACTACAATGAAAGCGCTCCTGGGATCTGGCTTTTTCTACCATCTGCCCTGGAGCACCACACTTTGAACATGGCATTTTTGTGTTTGTTTGTGTGTGTGTGTGTGTGTGTGTGTGTGTGTTTCTCATCTGCTAAATCTTGGAGTTATTTTAACAACTCTTCTCCCAACTGTAGTCCTCACTGTCTGGCCACACAAAACTTCCCTATGTTTAACTTCAGCACAATCTCCAGGTCAAAGAATGTACTATATTTGTTCTGGACACTGGTCAGATTCTATCCGGAAAACTAAAGCACACAAACATGAACCCACCAGCACTGAATTCAATTCACAGGCCACACTGTAGAACTTTTCAAAATGACCAAGACACACTGGGGGGATGGGGGAGAAGGGAGGTAAATATGGTGGTTCCTACTTGCCAAACCAGCTTCAACAGGAATAAAATAGGTGGATTATGATACTGGAGTCCACCTAAGGCAGGAAACAAGAGCCTATTTCAGAAGTTCACAGTACAAAAAAAAAAGTCTGAGGCTTGGCTCAGCACAAAAGTGGATGCCTAGAAAGCACGAACCTGATGTCAAACCCTAGTACTACAAACCCAATAAAAGAAAAAAAATTGAAAGGCGTGGCAATACTACCTGGTTTGAGTTCAAATCCCCATATGGTTACAGTACAGGTACAGGCACAAACATATAGGCAGGAGCTCGCGCGTATGTGCATGCGTGCGCGTGCATGCACACATGCATGCGCACACACACACAACTAAATACAATACAAAATCCTGCTGTGGCTCAGCCAATTAGACACAAGGCAAAGGACCTGAATGTCACCTCAGGTCCTACAGTGCCTCTACACTGCCTCCAAGAAGAAACAGAACCTGACTCTTCTTATAGACATACCTGGCAGCTTCCTAATCGTCAAAGCTGGTTCCAAATTACAACCTCTGCTCTTAGGAGAGAATTGCTTGTCCTTCACTGAATGACCTCAGATGCCTGGGCAGTCTACCCCTCTCCTCCATCCAAGCCAACCTTGCACTCTTACCCTCCCTGCTTACCCACTCTGCAAACTGTTTGCTCCCAGCCTCTCCCCCTCCTGCATGCCCCTCCCCTCCAGCCTTGCCCATTCCTGCCTGCCCCATATCTCTAACCACTGCCAGTGCTCCAAGCTCCCCCCCTCTCCCATCCAGCTCCACTCACACTTGCAAGCTCCTTCTTTATAACCTCTCCAACCTCTGCATGCTCCCCACCTCCAGCCACCCAATTTCTACAGGACCCACTCACTGGCCTTGCCCACCTAGCAAACTCCTCTCCTCCAGCCATGGCCCTCCCCTAGACACACACACACACACACACACACACACACACACACACACACGCACACACACACACACACACACCTTGTACCAACCTTCAGCAAACCCAACCCTCCCAAACAAATAAGACTACTAAGATTAGGAGAGATTTCCCATGAATACCAACATTTTCTCTCTCCCCTACACACACACACACACACACTTTTTCTCACACACACACACACACACACACACACACACACACACACACTCACACCCTTGTACCAGCCTTCAGCAAACCCAACCCTGCCAAACAAATAAGACTACTAAGATTAGGAGAGATTTCCCATGAACACCAACATTTTCTCTCTGTTCCCTGGATGCCACCCTGTGAGTTGCTGTCTTGTCACACATTCTCCACAGCCATGAATGGAAATGCAGTATCAAACACAGGGAGCCCAAATCAGACTCTCCCTCCCTTCAGTTACTTATCTCAGGTTGGCACAGCCAGGAAACAGCTCACACAAACATGAATCTCATAGATTCTCTCCTGCTCTTCATGGCCTCTTCATTTACTTTCCATGTCATATACAGGTTTTGTCTCCTTCCCTAAAACGTTAACTTGAAGAAAGTAAGAAATTTGTCAACTTGGTCTGGGAAGGTGGCTCAGTGGTAGAGCACTTGCCTTGCACGCATGAGGCCCTGGGTTCGATTCCTCAGCACCACATAATCAAAAAGAAAAAAGCCAGAAGTGGCGCTGTGGCTCAAGTGGTAGAGCGCTAGCCTTGAGCTGAACAGCTGAGGGACAGCGCCCAGGCCCAGAGTTCAGGCCCCACGACTGGACCCAAAAACAAAAAAAAGAAATTTGTCAACTCGCAGTACTTAGAACATGTTAAGCACATGAAATATTTCTTTGGCAACTCCTCCTAGAAAACCTGTTTGCTTGCACTGCAATCTCCTCTACAGCTCCTCATTAGTCCCTTTAAGTCCAACTTGCTCAGTTGTACCTTGGCCTAAGGGTGAAGAACACAGTCCTAACTAACCCAGGACAGGATCTGAGCAATCTGCAAGGTAGAAGTGGAGTTCATGACAAGCCTCCCAAAGTCTGGAGCCTCCAAATACCCAAGACAACCAACCCTCCAGTTTCTCAGGCCCTTCTGCCAGACATAGACACCACTGTCTCTACAGTTACCACGCCCGTGCCTTAGAAGTCATCAGTTTCTTTGGATTGTGGCTCTGCCAAGGGAAAACTACCAAGGAGCAAGGGGCTCAGCCCCATGAACCTGTGAAGCCACCTTTGTCCAGCCCCGCCCACAGTATCATAGAGGAGCTTCCTAGCAAGAAAGTCACCATCTGACTGAAACATTCTAGACTCTCATTGTTCAAAGAGAGTTGACTTTACTTGGAGTTCTAGCAAGACAGCCAAGGCACACAACACAGCGGATAGCCTACAAGTAGCTAATAATTTGTAATTATTTTTCTAACATGAAAAAGTGAGACACTGAGAGAAGACATCTTACAAAGGACTCGAGAAGAGCAAGGCCCTAGTCCTCCAAGACGAAGAGTGGGGGGCAGGACAATGGGGTCCATAGAGCAAAGACCAGAAGACCAAGCCACCAACCAGCCACCCACAGGCACAACTTGTATTGCTCTTCAGGAAGACAACCTCAACTCCACCCCTAAGGGATCCAGCAATGGCAAGTACTTGGGGAATGTGGGCCCTCAAGAGGAGGCCAGAGTCCCCAAACCTCCAGCTACTGGGTCTTCCATATTTAAAGTGGAAGAGAATACTCTACTTAGACATTCATGGCCAATCAACCGCAGGTTGAGGAAGCTAAGGTACCCCCAAATAGTTGAGGTCAGACCCACCCGAGATCCCCCAATTGACATTTATCTCTATGACAAGACAGAGAGTGTTCTACCCAGACCTTTCTGGATAGATGAAGACACTTGTGCCACAAACCCTCAACCAGTGAATAGCAGTGTCCCCAGGTCATCCACAGGGGATCTTGGCTCTGACATGAAGGGAAACCATCTGCACAAACCCTCCTTCACCCTCAATAATAGCAACCACTCCATCATTTCATGCCCTCACACAGTCAAGGTGGAAGCCCCCAAACAGGTATCTGGAATCACATTCCTCAAGGAGGGAAATATGCACAGAGCCGCCTCCATGACCAACAACACCATTATTATAAACTTTAAACCTCACATCCCTGGGGACCAAGATGCCGAGCCCAAGGCTGTCAAGTCAAAGTCTGAAACAGACATTAGACTCCTCAGAAACACTTCTGCCAACAGGAAAGAGCATGTGACCCTCAGCCCCCAAAGAAGCAGCCAACCCCTGAGGAGCTCAGCTTCAGAACTTAATCCCTCACTTGAGAGCCCAACTCTGGGAATCCAGGCTGCCATGGTCAAGTCTGATGGTGACCCAGCTACATTACACAGGGCTGCCTCCAGTACCGACAGTATACAACTCACCTCCAGTGCTGCATCAAGTGAAGACCAGGTCATTGGAGATATGGCTGCTGAGGAATATACACAAGAAAAAGAAAATAAACCATGCAAGGACAAGGTGTCCTCCAAGGCCACCACATCAAGACCACTAGAATCCACACCCACAAAAGCAGAGGTCCCAAAAACTCTATCCCCAAGAAAAGCAGAGTACCCTAAGGCTCTGTCCCCCCAAAAAGCAGCTTTCCTCAAGACTCTGAGCCCCCCAAAAGCAAAGGTTTACAGGACTCCGCCCCCTAATAAAGTAGATATCCCCAAAACTCTGTACCCCCTAAAAGCCGAGCTATTCAAAACTCTGTATCCCAAAAGATCAGAGGTCCCTAAAACTCTGAGGCCCCCAAAACCGGACACCACCAAGATTCAAAGCCACACAAAACTGGACATGAACAAGACATGGCCATTCAAATCAAAACCCAGAATACCAGATGTGTCCAAAAGAACAGATGCCATCAAGAGAGTAAGATTCAACTTAGGAGCCAAAAAAGCTGCTGAACCTCCTGCTGCCAGGGGAAAGGCAACAGCAGACAAAGTCAAACCAAACCAGGCCACATCCAATACCAAGAACAGGCCGAAAATCAAGAGCTGCCCATTCATGAACAACTATGAGGAATTCAAAGCTAAGTACCATGCTTCAGAAAATGATGAAAGGGAATACTGCAAGGACATCTCGCTTAACAACAGCAAGCAAGAAACTAAGAGCCCCCAAGCAGCTGAGGTCACAGCTTTTGAAAGCTGGGCTGCTGAAAGCAATTCAAATGCACAAGACACTAAAGGAGACAAGGCCACCTCAAGCACCCCCAAACTACTGAGACAACCCACTCTACTTCTATGTGCCTGGGACAAGCCATCCCAAGATGCCACTAGCAAGGGACAGGCCCACACCATCCCCTTAGTAGCAGGGGGCCCAGCCTCGGGACTTTTGGCTGCCAGGATGAAGAAGACCACTAAAGATGCTAAACCAGTTGATAATGGCTTTGTCACCATTATAGTGTTTGCCAGGGATAACAGAGAGACATTTAAGAGGCAGAGGGCCTTACTGGGGGCCAATATCTCTCGTTACCATTCCCCAAGGGAAAAACCCCAAGCATTTCCCAAACTGGCACAAAGGGAGGGGGAACCCCAAATGCCTCACACCAGTTCTCAGGTCTTAGCAGGCACCTTGGATCAACAACACCCACAACCAGGTGAACATGGGAAGGCCAAGGACATGACACTTCCCCATTGCCCCACACCCCAGCCACAGACACCTAATACCTACCAACGTAAACTTGTCTCCATACCAGAAAAAATGCCAAAATTAGAATATAACTTCAAAGGGAAGACAATGGAGGCACCAACCAAGATGGGCATTCACATCTCTCACCAAGGCCTGCAGCACAACAGGAAGCAGCTACAGGAGCAACACTTGTGTGGGAAGGACTGTCACACATCCTTTCTGGAGTATTTACTCTCAGGCACTGAAGAACCAGAGCCACAGCAAGGGTTTTACACAACCACTGAAGATAGGAGACACCAGTCTACCTCACAATCCATGAGACCCACCACCGAAGACAGGAGACACCAGTCTACCTCACAATCCATGAAACCCACTACAGACTATAAAGAATACCTGGAGATTTTTGAAAGGCTGAAGATGAGGAACCATTTACCCAGTGATGCTGCCCATGAAGAGAAGACACCGCATACCAACGAGCAGGCCTCACATCCTGAGAAAACCCATGAGGACAGACTTGCTGAGACATGGAGCAGACTCAGCACATCACTACGCAAAAGACAACCTCTGCCGAGAAAAGTCTGTGACATAGGCATTCAACAGCTGAGAGCCTATCAGATGAGAAGACGCATGACAAGAAAACCTGGCACTGTCAGAGAGGTTTGGTGTCAAGGAGGTTTCAGCATCCAAAAAAAGAAGGAAAAATCAGCAGAGAAAATCCTGAGGCCCTTAAAGCCAATTGGTCCAGCCAGAAAATATCAAGTGGATGAAACCATGTTCACAGATTCATACTATGAGCACACAGGTATCTAACACATCAAATCAAGAAAGTACCAAGGATCCTACAAGCACTCACAAAATATTACTTAGAGCAGATACTCATCTTTTCTTTTTGTTATGATTTTTATCACAGTACTATTAAATTGTTATGTGCTTATTAAGGAGTGGTACAAATGGGTTACAATTCCATAAGTCAGGTTACAAGGACAATTCTGGGACAATATAACTCTTTCCATCTCTTTTCGCCATTTTCCCATTCCTGTCACTGCCCACAAGTTTAAGCCCTAGTTCTGGTGTGCATGCACATGTGTGTGCAAACACATACACACACACACACACACACACACACAGAGAATTCCCTGTATCCCTATGCTCCAATTTCCTGCAGAACCTGACCTAACACAGTGCCCAGCTGCTCAAGTCTCCTCCCAACTCCAGGAGCCCAGAGCTTTGGGACTTAGTTGCTCCCACTCTAACTCTACTCTTCCCACTGCTTCTCCACCTCGTGGCCTCTGTCTGCTTCCCATCACTCACACTCTTAAAAGCCCAGTTAACATCACTGCAACCTAGTGGGCTTCCTTAGTACGGTTCACCCTAAGTTCAGCAGTCAGGCTGGGCCCATGGCAGAGACAATGGTCTAATCAGTTTTGTCAAGCTGCTCAAGCTACTACTAGAATTCAAAGCCAGGAAAGTCCATGAGATCGTTATCTCCAATTAAGCACCACACAGGCATACGTGGAGCTGTGGCTCAAGTGGTAGAGCACTAGCTTCATGCAAAAATAACTCAGGGACAGGACTCAGGCCGAGTTCAAGCCCAAGGACCAGCACACACAAAAAAATAAAAATCTATACTCATATACCTGCTTGGTACATTTTCCAGTTAACTGTGTCTAAAATGTTCTGTTCCCATTTCTCCCTTCATGAACAGAGTAACAGAGATCCAGTTTACCTTTCCTGGTGTCCAGGATCATCTCAATATTCTAAACATTGTGTCAGACAAGACACCAGCTCTGCAGCTCATGGGAAGGGGCTTATATGCCCCCAGTGTCCAGTAGAGGAGCCTCTGTGTGTCCTGTTGTAGTGTCCAGGAATAACCATCAAGTGGCAGCAAGCCTTTATCTCTCTCATTAGGTTCCTGTATTAATCTACTGTAAACTAACTCATCAGAAACACCTTTTCTAAACTGTGGTTGCTATAATTTAGACCTAGGATGGTTACAAAACACTTGGCATTGAAGGCTTCGTCACCAGCTTGGTAATTTTCGGAGGTGGTAGAACCTTCTGAATGTAGGGCCTAGTGGGAGGTCTTAACTCACCTGAGCTGTCTGACCCCAGTCCCTTGCTCTTCCTCTCTGGAACTCACCTACCATGGGCTTAGATGGCTTTACCACACAGGCACTACACCATTATGCATCAGGCTTAAGTGACCATGGACAGAACCTCCAAATCCATGAGCCAGAAGAACCTACTTCTCACAGAGCACAGTGGTGCTGTGTGGAATCCAAGCCTCAGGAGGTGAAGCCTAAGGAACAAGTTCAGAGAGGCATGGACTGCACAGTAAGATTCTGTCTCAAAAAAAATAGTTATAATAAATGTAAAAAGCAAAATAATCCCCTCTTTATGAATCAGTTGACTCAGTTTTATTGATACAGCCACAGAACTCCATGTATAAAGAGGCTGAGTTGGGGCTGGGAAGGTGGCTCAGTGGGTAGAGTGCTTGCGTTGCATGCATGAGGCCCTGGGTTCGATTCCTCAGCACCACATAAGCAGAAAAAAAAGCCAGAAATGGTGCTGTGGCTCAAGTGGTAGAGCGCTAGCCTTGAGCTGAAGAGCTGAGGGACAGCGCCCAGTCCCAGAGTTCAGGCCCACGACTGGACCCCCCCCCCAAAAAAAAAGGCTGAGTAAATTAATTGCTATGGAGTTCTGTGAGTTCTCACACGTTTGTATGTTAATGGCTTGGGATTCTCACCTTACATCCTAACCCTAACAGGAACACACTAGTTGGCACTATTAGAAGGTGGTAGAATCTCTGCAAGGTGGGACTTAGTGGGAGGTCTTAAGTAACTAAGGAATACATAGTAAAAACTTCAAGTTGGTGCTGAATGTAGAAGCTCACCACCATAATCCTAACTACTCCAGAGGCTGAGATAGGAGGATCATGGTTTGAAGACATTTGGAACAGTCCATGAGCCTCACATCCAATTAACACCAAAAACCAGAAATGGAGCAGTGGCTCAAATAGTATAGCACAGCTTTTAGTAAAAACACATCAGGAATAGCACTTAGACCCTAAGCTTCTGCTCCAGAACCAGCACAAAAAAAAAAAAAACTACAAAAAGAAACAAAGAAAAGCAAATTGTGGATAATTAGCATAAAGTTAAGAAAAAGGAGGAAATGAAAACTAAACAAGAGCTACACAGTAAATGAAAGTCATGAAGCTACTACGGGTTGAGTTTGAGTCTTAGTCACAACAATTATCTTCTAACTCCAAACACTCAAATACCTTTACCAAAAAAAAAAAACATTTACAGATACTGAGACTCTAAATATCTTTTAAAAAAAATATCTTTCACACCTATATTCCTAGCTATTCAGGAGGCTTAGATCTAAGAAACATAGTTTAAAGTCTGTGTAGGAATGTTCCTGAGAGCTTATCTCCAACTAACCACCAGAAAACTGGAAGTGGAGCTATGGCTCTAAGTGGTAGAGCACTAGCCTTGAGCAAGAGCTTGGGAACAGAGCCCAGGTCCTGAATTCAAGCCCCAGGACCTGAAAAGAAAACAAAACTTTTCAAAAAGTATCTTTAAAAAAAAACTCTGAGATTTGCAGATATCATTTAAGAATTCAGATTTTAAAAATACCTGGGGGGAGGGGGGGGAGGAAGCAGGAGAAAATGAGGAAAAAGGATAACACCATTCCAAAAGAAACATACTTATGGGACTGGGAAGGTGGCTCGGTGGTAGAGTGCTTGCCTTGCATGCACGAGGCCCTGGGTTCCATTCCTCAGCACCACATAAGCAGATAAAGCTGGAAGTGGCACTGTGGCTCAAGTGGTAGAGCGCTAGCCTTGAGCTGAAGAGCTGAGGGATAGCGCCCAGGCCCAGAGTTCAGGCCCCATGACCGACAAAGAAAAGAAAGAAATATACTCATTACATTTCCAGTAAAATAAACACCTTATCACCCAGCAAGCTCCTCCCAACAGCCACGCCCACCCTCATGCTGCTCCTCCCCCTCCAGCCACGCCCACCCTCATGCTGCTCCTCCCTTCCAGCCACGCCCACCCACATGCTGCTCCTCCTCCAGCCACGCCCACCCTGCAAGCCCTCACCTGCCACCGCTCCCTGCTCGCAGCGCCACCTACTGGCCAGTCGCACCTGCGCCCACGCCCGCAGTTCGTCTTTGCCAGGTCTCCATCTTTCTTTCCCATCCTCACCCAGCACCTCCCAGCCCCCAAGGCGCCTAGCGGACCACACTCAACCCCCCTTCCTCCCCTGCCCCCGTGGTCCCTCTGAGTCCTCTCCGTGAATATCCTCAGAGCCCCGCCCCTCCCTGTGTCCCCTCCCGGGCTGCTCCAAGCTTCCTCACTTTGCACCCCGTGCCCTCCCACCCCCTGCAGCACAGCCCGCCCAGCCCCAAGCCTGGCCCTGGCTCCACCCCGCAAGGCCCCCCTCCCCCCTCCTCTAACCTCCCTCCCTCTTCCCCGGGGCCCCCAGCCGGCCAGCACGAGGGCCAACCGCCCAGAACCCCCTGGCCTGGGCCCACCCTCCTCTGCGCAGCTCCCCCACTCCCCCACCGTTTATGGTGCCTAGCTTTCTGTTCTTTTCTAAAGTGCTCCTGGAGTTTGAACTTTTCTTTTTTAAGGTGCTACTGGACTTTGAACTGAGGGCCTTAAGCCCTGAGTTGCTACATAGGGACTCTGCTGCTGCGCCATGCTCCTCCAGTCCCTAATTCACCCATCTCAAAACGAAACAAAAAAAACAGGTCTCCCCTCAAATCTACAGCCTGCTCGGCCAGATTCTCCCGCCAGTCTTCACAGTCAGACTCCCACAGACATCTCCAGATGCGAGAAACAAGTCCCCCTCCCTTACTCCCCTCCCCACCCCAACAACTACACACAGCAAGACACTGACCACACAACACAGGCCAGTGAGGATGACCAGACCAGGGATCAACACCCCAGACACAGACACTGACTTAGAGGGTGAGAACTGGCAGAGTGTATCTGCTAGGAAAAGAGAGTTCTCATGAACCTTCATTTCCATGTCTCCATTCTATTGTATTCATGTATGCACACACATGGAGAAATGCACAGTAGAAAATATTTTTCACTGCAGTCAGGCTGAAAACATTTTAAAAGCCCTAGGTGTTGGTGCTGAGGAGGTTGGCCTCAGTTCGCTCCTGCTTTCAGTCAAACAATGAAAAAGGCTTAAGGCCAATAATGTATGCTATGTCAACACCAACTCAACAACCAGGGGAAACACCCATAGTGGCCACCCTCCCACACACCTGATGAACACACAAGTCTAACCTGTCACTTTCTCTATTTCTACTGTCTTTAAACTACACAAAGTCAGTTTACAATGTTGTATCGCTGTGTGGTATAGTACAACTGCAACTTAGCACTGGATGAAGGAAGGCCAAGAGCTTGAGGCTAGCCTAGGCCATATAGCAAGACCCTACCCGAAAAAATACATGTGTGTACATGTATGTGTGTGTATGTGTTTTTAAAGAATGTTACAGTCTTCTTCAACTTGCTTTTCTATGCATTAATGAAGTATTTTTTTGTTAAAATGAAGTAGGGAAACTGGGTCTGGCCAGTGCCATCTTAGCCACTTGGTGGATGGTAGGGTCTGGCATCTTGTCTTCATGGTGGGAGAAGGAGAAGCCCCCACCTCCTAGGTGATGGGTGTGTCTGAATCCCTGGAGAGAGGGGATGGCACTTGGCTGATAGGTTACTGAACCTGTCAGTCCAGTGCCTGAGACTGGGACTTTCCTGTGACCCTGCCCCCTGGCCTGACCCTATTTAGGCCCAGATCAGCACAGAGACGATTTCACCATGCCACATGTCTCCATATTCCTGTCCTGTCTCTGGTCTCCTGGCCCTTCTCCAGTCAACATGGCATCCTAATTAAGCTCTCCATTGGAGCTGAATTGGTTTGTTGGTATGTGTTCTTTCCTTCCTCTCTGGCCTGTTTCCTAACTGTGTTAAGTATTATTTGTGGACTGCAGGCCTTTCTAACAACAGACTGCCTGCAGACCACTAACACTCCAGTAAAGACTCTTAAGATTCAACCTCTTAAAATGTGGCTTCTCTGTTTTTCCTACCTTCAAACGAAAACTCATTTCCATACTTAGATTGTTCTTCTGAGGCCCAGGGTAGCAAGCCAAAGGCTTTTGGAATGTCATTCCTATTTCCTTCTCAGACATCTAATTATCCCCTCCTCCCCTTCCCTTCCCTTCCCTCTCTGTCTCTCCAATATCTGACGTGTTCCCAAATAGCAGGTGGGCCCCTCCACTTGCACAGCACCATAGCTTTGACTGGAGCAAAGGATTCCTGCAGGAATCCTCCCAGAACCCCAAGCAGGTATCCCAGGACTCCTGCAGTTCCCAGTGCTTTCTGACATTACAACTCCTTTACTTATGAAATGCATGCATGCATCCACTGCAGCCCCAGAATGTAAAGTCCTTACTGGGTAAGCTACAACTCAAGATGGAGAAAGACTTAGTTAACATTTGTTGAAAATTGAGTACAGCACTCAAAACCTGGGTCTCCTCAGGACAAGCGGAGAGGGATACACACTTGCAAAAAGTAATATTTAAAGTAATTTTAAAAATGGTAAATATTTTATGTTAATACTTTAGTAACCACAAATACACAGGACATGTTGATTCAAGATCAGCTGCAAACAAGGAGAGAAGGACAAACAGACCAGGCTCATTCTTACTCCAAAGGCAGAGAGAAAAGGGAAATGGAAGTCATCCTGGGTAAATAAAGCAATCTCAGGGAAGGCCGAGCAAAGAGAAGGCTCTCTGATAGATATAAAAGTGGTCAGTTTTCAGTGGATTTAAGAGCTCAGAGTGAGTCCAGCAAACCTCCCAGAACTGGGTAAATTCCAACAGAGGCACCTAGGAGCTGAGCAATAAACTAGAAAGGTATCAAGAGTTCAACAGAACCAAGCTTAGACATTCCCACTCCCCAAGAGGGATCTGGCTGCTTGCCTACTGCCAAGATCCCTGCTGACCCCAATTTCTTGCTTCCCATGATCTTTTTTGGGTGAACTGCTAAGCAACTGCGAGAGAGAGAGAAGCAGTTTCTGCTACCTGCCATCTTCCACATCTGATCCAGGAAAGAAAGTGGAGCAGTGTGAAATTACAAGTGAAATGAATTCCTTAAATATCAGGAAGCAGAGGATAGAAGTGAAGATCTCCTTTTAGCACTTCTTGCTGCCAAATGAAATCTCCAAAGAGGATAAGGTGCTAGCTGCATTTTGTCACATGCCATCTGATTTGCCAGATTTTAAACATTTCAGAATTGTTATCAGTGCTGGTTATCACCAGGCTTCTCTTCCTTTCTTCTCCTATGAGTCAAGAATTCAATAACAAGCTGGGCATCCTGTAATCCTATTTAGGAGACTGAGACCTGAGGATCACAGTTCAAATATCTGAGGGTCCCAATTTAAAGCCAGCTTCCCCAGCCAGAGTAGGAAAAGTCAATGAGACTCTCATCTTCAATTAAGCATCAAAAAGTTGTGGCTCAAGTGGTAGAGTACTAACCTTGAACAAAAAAGCTAAGAGACAGTAAGTACCCAGGCCCTGACTTCAAGCCCTACTATCAGCAAAAAGCAAAAAATCTAATGAGATCCACATAACTGGTATGGTACATGCAAATCATGTCTGATCATAGAAAACTAGAACACAAGCCTCCAGCACCTCCTGGGCAGACCAGCAGTACCATTTTTAGCACAAAGATCTTTTATCAGCCAGCCTGTACTTGTTCTAGAAAAGTAAAGCCCAGGAATAAAGTCATGTCCATATTCTCCGGCACAGAGAAGGATGAATACCAAGAGATTGGAAAGTATCCCTCATAGTAACAAAGGAAGATGATAATGAAGGTGGCATAGCTCTTCCTGTTAATGTTCCACAACTAGATACTACAAAACTGGTTCACACTATCTCAAACTGCCCTATTTCAGCACTACCTGGCATATGTACTGTATACTAGTGGCCCCCTGGCTTTAAACAAAAAAAAAACACCAAGATGACAGATGAAGAGATTGTGGAGACATCTAGAAGGATAGGAAGACAAGACAAAAACTAATCCTCTAAAAGTACATACAAGATATGAAAAAATTAGACTAGAGGCTTCTGGCATAATTTTTACCACTACCAGTCTGGCACAGGGACAGGAGGTTGCTACCTAACAGATTAATTTACAGACATAGCCAAAGAATGAACTGTTCATTAATGTGATCCTCCCAATCTAGTTAAGTTCCTGGACAGTTAGCTGGTGGCAGATGAGTCATGTAGGAATGGAGCATTCTTGCTCGTGGGTCAGTTTCTGATGCAATAGGAACCTGAACGGATGAGGCACAGCCTGATGCTGCATGCAGAGTGCTTACACACACTCCAGTTTTTTCCTGTTAAGTATGTGTGTGTGTAAAGGTGCCAGGGCTTGAACTCAGACCCTCATACTCTCCCTTAGCTTTTTCACTCAAGGCCTGGGCTCTACCATTTGAGTCATAACTCCACTTCTGGCTTTTGGATGGCTGTTTCTGCTAGGTCTGGCTTTGACTGTGATTGTCAGATCTCAGCCTCCTGAGTAGCTAGGATTATAGGCATGAGTCACCAGCATCCAGTGGCACTGGGTTTTTTTGTTATTGTTGGTCGTGGGACTTGAACTCTGGGCCTGGGCACTAGCTATCCCTGAGCTCTTCAGCTCAAAGCGAGTGCTCTACCACTTGAGCCACAGCGCCACTTCTGGTTTTCTGGTGATTCATTGGAGATAAAAGTCTCATGGACTTTCATGCCTGAGCTGGCTTTGAACCTCGATCCTTAGATCTCAGCCTCCTAAGTAGCTAGGATTATAAGTGTGAGCCACTGGCACCGGCATCACTAGAGTTTTTACAAGCTAATCAGATTAAGTCATCTACGGAGACATCAAAAGTAAAATTTTGCTTTGGAGAATCAAAGACTCAATTAAACTTACTGGCTTTGGTTTCTGTGTCCAGATCAAATGTAATGTGTACATTACATTTGTCAGGTAGTGCTGAAATAGGGCAGTTTGAGATGGTGTGAATCAGTTTTGTAGGATCTAGTTGTGGAACATTAACAGGAAAAGTTATGCCATAATTCATTTTTCTTGACTTTATCTCAGCAAAATCACCAATTATTTTTGTTAAAACTTTTACAAAAATTTTAAAAAACTTTTACAAAATTGACTTTGAATGGGTTTGAAGAGATGGGTGAGAATGTTGATTCAAGGGTGACATTTATCAAGAGGCATTCTTATACTGCTTTATTGAATGGCAACTCCTTTGTACAACCACTTAAAGATAATAAAATTAACAAAAAAGAAAAAAAAAGCTATGCCATCTTCATCATCATCTTCCTGTTACTATAGGTGATGCTTTCTAGTCTGGAAGACCAAACTAGATGGCACCACAGATACACAGAAAGTTCATGATCCCAAAGTTAACATATATTCTTTGGGTATAATGACAATTGAAATCATCCAAGGAAAACTTCTGTGCCTCACTGAAAATATCATTTACAAACTTTCCCCAGGATTTGAAGATTTCATTTTGTGAGTATGTGTGTATGCTGGTCCTAGGGCTTTAACTCAGGGCCTGGAAACTATCCCTAAGATTTTTCGCTCAAGGCTAATGCTCTATCACATGAGCCACAGCTGTACTTGAAGCTTTTGTGGTACTTAATCAGAGGGTAATTAAGGAGATGGCCTACATATAACATGGGAAGAAAAAAAAAAACACCTCTTCCAGAAGAAAACCAAGACAAAAATGCAAAAAGAAGAGTTTGACTTTCAAATGAATTCCTTCTATTTAGGGTCCAGAATGAATTGGGAACTGATTCACGATCCTTATAAACCTTCAGCAGACAGCCTATCAAAACCATTTCTTAGTGTACGAGATCAGTCTTATTTTCCTGACTTCATTATATTAGATCATGTCAGATTTGAGTATTTCGGGGTATTTGTTCCATGTACTAGTCTTTTCTCTCCTGCATAGTTTTTGTTTTCACTCACTTGTCTTTTCAGTTATTTCATGAAGTTTTTCTCAAAATTCAAGTCAAGTATGATTGAAATTACTTACATCTTGTTTTTTATACATTAGCACAAGTTACTTTTACATGTAATATGTTTCAATTCAGAACTTGGAATTTAAAAAGAGCATGTGATTTTTCACCTTTTTTCAACAAATGAGAGTCTATTTTAGAAATTCCTTGGCAGCAAGTTTGGCATTTGTTACAGGTTTAGAAAGAAATAATAATTTGTATTTATAAAGAAATCATTGAGTCACAAAAGGATACCAATAACTGTGTATCTTCACAATTCTATCTTCCTTTCTCCCTGTTTCTCCTTTGGCCACAGGAACCAAAAAGATTTGCTAGGGTTCAAACTTGGATTTCGTAACTTTGGTTGCTACCAGCATCATCCCCTTTCCTCTTCTTCCCCTCTTGTTTTGGAAATTAAGTTTCTAGGTTGTTGCAATTTTAGGTTTTGTTTTTTAATCAACCAGCTCTCATACATATCCCCACATGCCCTCTGAGACCAATAACCACGGAATTTCAGGGTTTACAAATTAATTTTTTTCTATTTAAAAGGGAAAGCATTTGAGGTGATCAAAAATCAAAGGGGAAACTTGATCCTTGGTGTGTCCAGAATCGTTGGAATAAGAACTGTCAATATGGAATAAGAACTGACAATACCATAAAGATTCAGCTTATGGACCACTAAACTGTAAAGAGGATCACGGTTCAAAGCCACCCCAGCAGCAAAGTCTGTGAAACTCTTAATTCCAATTAACCACCAAAAAGCTGAAAGTGGAACTGTGGTTCAAGTGGTAGAATGCTAGCCTTGAGTGAAAAAGCTCAAAGACAGCACCAAACCCCTGAGTTCAAGCCCCAGGACCAGCACCAAAAGAAAAAGAAAGAAAGAAAGAAAAATGCGGGCAGGGTTAAATTGGATGTAGGCAGAGCTAGGATCAACTCTTCCACCGGTGAATCCAGGATGCCATGTATACATGGCACACTCTCAAAGCTGAGGCACCAGCGCCTACAGCCAGCTCTGCAGCTGGCATCACCAACAGTGAGAAACATGAATGTCATCCTCACAAAAGCAGTGCCACACTAACTACGACTCCTTGTTGAGGGCTGGCCAGATCTATACCAGTGTGGGAAGTGACCTCTGCCTGTGACCCCTTCCTCCTCTGCCAAGTCCTTCTGAAGGCACTGACGGGGAGCAGGAGCTCAGCACGGAGAGGGAGGCCTGCTGAATTCTACAGGTGAACATGGCTTGAAAGACGCCTGCAAAAGAACCTCACAGGACAGAGAAGACGCCTGTGCAAATGTTCCACATGTTGAGCCCAGAGACTCAAGTCTGGATTAGAACATGTTTCCCAGAAGCAGAGCCCAGGAAGCACTCTCAGCAGAGGCATGAAAGAAGGAAGCTGCTGCTGCATGCAAGAGGGAAAGATGGGAGTTGAGAGAAGCCCAGCGTGAGTGCCCTGCTGCAGAAAGCCCTCAGAGGAGATGCTCTATGTAGGCTCCGGCTAGCTGGAGACTAAGGGGCTGAGCATCTATTCCCAAGCATTGACTGGGTACCAGATCTCCCGCTGTGGAGACCAGTGTGACTGCAAGTCAGCTCCAGGCCCAGGACTTGAATCCAGAAAGGCAGAAGGAAGTGGGGGTATTTCAAGAATCAAGGGATTCGAACATTGGCTGCCTCAAAGGATCTGCTCAGGGCACCAACCCAAAGATTATGAAACCACCACAGACAAAGAAAAGAGAAGGCTCAAATGTCTGAGAGGTCTGGGGAACACAGGCATCTCCACTCAGTGAATGAGCACCTCTGAAAAGTCTTGGGCATGCAGTGAGGTTTCACAGCCCAGACTGCAGGCCCACCTCCAGGTACACTGCCTGATACAAGCAGCAGCCTGCATTTTTACCTCCCATCTGCACATGAGCTTTTGCTTCAGTGAATCTCTAACCACACTTGAGTCATAAATGGGCCACAATCATCAGTCATATAATTGAGAACTTCCTTCCCATTTTATGGTGCTTTTTATGTTCATTTTATAAAGTTTCATGTTTTACTTCCAGGTTTCACCGTGTGTACTCAATGGGCCCCAGGAGTGTTGCTAAGCAGTTCTAATTTTCCAAGAAGTCTTTCTCTGCCTCTCTTTTCCACTAAACCCTGGCTAAGAAACTGGAAACAGTTTCCAGGTGCTGGTGGCTCATAACTTTAATCCTAGTTACTCAGGAGGCTGAGATCTAAGAATCCCAGTTTGATGCCAGCCCAGGCAAGAAAGTCAATAAGACTCTTATCTCCAATTAACCAGTAAAAAAGCTGGAAGTGGAGCTGTGGATCAAGTGGCGGACAGCAGGTCTTGGGGTGGGGGGAGGGTAAGCTAAAAAACAATGTCCAGGCTCAAGCCAAAAAAATAAATTAGAAAAGGCTTCCAGAATTCGTTTTCTGTGCCAATAGATAACTTGGTACAAGCCACTGAAGAAAAAAATGGATTCAGAGCAAACTCAGAATCATGACTGGAGCCTTGCAATAAATATAATCTATTTAGAGGGTATATATGGGTATTTACAAGGCAAAAATGGGGCCAAATGAGTGACATTTAAAAATTAACCTTGTAAATAATATGCTACCTGATAAATCAGCATGAAAAGAGCAGGTATTTGGTAGTGTTAAAGAAATTCCCAAGTCATCACTAGGTCCAAACAGAAATAAATATTCAAACCAATTAACACATTAATTACGAGTCACTGTGATTACACTTCACAGATCAAGCTTCTAATGACATTGGGGAGAAGGTAGAGGCAGGGAATTCCAGATTGATTTCTTAACCAATGTTGGCCATTTGGCCTCCACTTCTTCTTTGGTTACAGTAATTATGTCATCATAGAATCACCTATCAACTGAGATACAAAAATTCTAATAGAAATAGGCACCATTTACATAGCATCTTCCATGGTGCAAGTAGCTAAAATCACTCTTGCCAGCCACCAGTGGCTCATGCCTGTAATCCTAGCTACTTAGGCAGCTGAGATTCTCAGGATCAGGGTTTGACACCAGCCCAGGTAGAAAAATCTATGAGAGAGCTGGGAAGATGGCTCAGTGGTAGAGCGCTTGCCTTGCATGCCTGAGGCCCTGGGTTCGATTCCTCAGCACCACATAAGCAAAAAGAAAAAAGCCAGAGTGGCACTGTGGCTCAAGTGATAGAGCACTAGCCTTGAGCTGAAGAGCTGAGGGACAGCGCCCAGGCCCAGAGTTCAGGCCCCACAACCGGACCCAAAAAGAAAAATCTATGAGACTCTTATCTCCAATTAACCAGCAAAAACTTTATAAAATGAGCTGTGGCTCAAGTGGTAGAACACCAAAGTTGAGTAAAGGACTAAGGATAGTATCCAGATTCCCAATACAATGCATCAAAAGTTAAAAAAAAAAAAAGTCATTCTCTAGTCTCATGAAAACACTACGTAGGACTGGGAAGGTGGCTCAGTGGTAGAGCGCTTGCCTTGCATGCCTGAGGCCCTGGGTTCAATTCCTCAACACCACATAAGAAAAAAGAAAAAAGAAAAAAGCCGGAAGTGGCGCTGTGGCTCAAGTGGTAGAGCACTACCCTTGAGCTGAAGAGCTGAGGGACAGCGCCCAAGCCCAGAGTTCAGGCCCCACGACCGGACCCAAAAAAAAAACACTACGTAGTACCGCAAATATAAATGAATGCTAGGTCCCTACTTCATAAGCTCAAAAGTCCAGACAGATTAAAAACTTTAGAAAAGTAAATTTAAGAAACTTTTATCAGAGCACACAAAAAATTATCTAGCTAGCTATGAAAGAAAATGTTGAATTTATGCCACACTCAAATAAGAACTTTCTGACCTTGGGTACTGACTATGGTCTAGGCTGGGGTGCTGCTCTCAGTGAAATATCTAAACTGTCAGTTCTGCTGTGTGTTGAACTAGCACACAGAGAATCAGCAATTTTCTAACCAGGTCTCTGCTGGAAGTCCTACTTATGTATGCTGGTGTTTGTTTGCCAGGTACAAGAGGCATTTTGCTTCAGACAGCAAGCCTTAAACCTAGCTGGGAAGTGACCACATGACTAACTTGGTGCATGAAATGGGGCTCCAGTAACTTTTGCCAAGGCTAGCATCAAACTGGGATCCTCCTAATCTCTGTCTTCTAAACTGCAATCACAGGTGTCTTCCACCACACCTGATGCATATGTTCTTTTATATAACCAAGTAAGATGTTCTCAAAGAAATAAGTTACTAAGATCATCTAAGGCAATGTAGTTCTAAAGAAATGACTAATTAGGAGGCTGAGCTGGGAGGCTCATGGTGTAAAGCTATCCTGGCAGAAAAGTCTGTGCAACTCCATTTCTGATTAAGTAGCAAAATGCCAAGTTGGTAGCATGGCTCAAGTGGTAGAGGTCCAGCCACAAGCAAGCATGCCAACTAATCTCAAGCCACATACCAGCATCCGAAAGTAAAAGTTTTTTAAATGTCCAAAAAAATTAAAATAAATCACCATTTAAATAACAACTATAGATTGAGCTTTTTATATTACATAGAATATTTATTATTACCACTTTGCTGTTAAGGAAACTGAGGCTTAGAAAGGAAGACTCAATGAAGCAAAAGTGACAAAGCCAGGATTTTACACTTAGCCAGGGCTGGGAAGGTGGCTCAGTGGTAAAGCGCTTGCCTTGCATGCTTGAGGCCCTGGGTTCGATTCCTCAGCACCCATAAGCAAAAAAAAAATAAAAGCCGGAAGTGGTGCTGTGGCTCAAGTGGTAGAGCAATAGCCTTGAGCTGAAGAGCTGAGGGGCAGCACCCAGGCTCAGAGTTCAGAGCCACGACCGGACCCAAAATAAAACAAAACAAAATACACTTAGCCAAAAGTCCATGCTTTGAACACTAAGCCTAGATATCATTCCTGGGCTTCAAGAGTCATGTGGAAGAGCCTGTTCAGTATGCATCTATCTTCTGATCTTCCATATGTTGTGGGGAATAAGCAGTATTTATTCAGGATTTCTCTAGTCTAAAGCCATTCATTTATTTCCTTCTTAATATATGTCCATATTAAACAAAAACACAATCCTTTTAAATTCAGTGGAATTTGCAATTTGTAGAAAATCAATGTTAAAGCCTAGTAATTCCCACACTACTTAGACTGCTTAGCAGGAATCAATTGTTGGCAACCAAGGTCCTAACTAGCACCTTTCAAAGAGCTCTGCTCTGCCTCTCAAGCCTGGACCCTGCACGGAAGCCTGGTGGACAGGAAACATCCCCAGGAGGACATATGCTTTCCACTTTTCAGAGGAAGAAAAGGACATGGAGGACTAGAGGAGTGGAAAGAACAAAAAACACTCCATCAGGGCCGATCGGTATTTGCCAGGGCTCCCAGAAAAGCAAGCCTAAGAAACAGAGACATCAGGGCCCAGGAGAAGGATGGTCCTTCAAGGATTCTGTTTTGTTCCCTAGAGTGGGATTTGGAATAAAGCCAGTAATCTTAGAGGTCATTTGGTGAAGGAATGACAAAACCTAGGCTGGCCAGGTAGCCCATATATATATATATATATATATATATATATATATATATATATATATATATAAGTCCCTGACACAGAAATACTGCCAAGGCTTCTGCCTTACTGTCATTACCCACAACCTTTTGCTCAGATGAGTTCATCCTCTGAGCATAGTGAGGAGATGTGGAAATAGCTAAAAGCAACACAGCCCCCAGTAACATCATGGCCAAGGAGCTGAGACATGGCTGATATCATTTGTAGCCAAAACTGAGGAAAGACAAGGAAGCAGGCAGAATTCTTGCTGATGTGGCTTTTAACCTATTCTGAAGGCAATAAAAAAAAAAAGCATCTTCCAAATGTTCTGAGCTTCAGTAGCACTTTAAAAATTGCCTTGCCATTCCTGAATCTGCCTGTTTAGAAATTCCTATTTTGAAAAGTCATATTGTGTGGGATAAGACTGATGTGTGGTCACTGGCTTCTTGGCTTACTGTATGTACACCAGCTAATGTGCTCTGAAAAAATTAAAACATCTGCTATGCTTCACCTTTGTGAACATTTGCAAAGAAGGCAGAAGAAAATTGAGCTGCCACAATACCCTGGTCAACTTTTAACCCTGGTCTGATCTTGATCTTGCTCATTAACCTTCGAGGTATTGCTAAGAAGTGAATTCTTAACTCTCTTACTAAAAAAGTAAAAGCCTTATAAAATGACAGTGCAGCTCACAAATTAGTGCCTATAGTAGCTTCTCTTCTAAATTCATTTTGTATCTTGTAGACCTCACCAACTATTGGAGTAGTAACAACTGTCAAATAGGTGATGCACTGTGTTTGTTTTGTTGTTGTCTGGTACTGGGACTTGAACACAGGGCCTCACACTTTCACTTGGCTATTTCTCTCAAGACTATCATTCTACCACTTGAGCCACACCTCACTTCTGGCTTTTTGCTAGCTAGAGATAAGAGTCTCACAGACTTTTCTGCCCAAGCTGGCTTCAAACTTTGATACTCAGATCTCAGCCTCCTGAAGTAGCTGGATTACAAGTGTGAGCCACCAGGACCCAGCTTGCTCTTTAATAATAACTAGTATTAAATGCATCAAAATTTCACAAAAAAATGCATTGGAAGTAAAAGAAATGAACAAAGAAAAATAATTGTGATATAAATTGTGGGATTAGGGCCCTTTTTTCCCTGTAAGAACTCCTGATTTGTTTATTTTGGTCAGTTGTGGGGCTTGAACTCAGGGCCTGGACACATCCTTGAGCTAATGCTCTACCACAGCACCACTCCTGGTTTTCTGGTGGTTCGTTGGAGATAAGAATCTCAACACACTCTCCTGCCCAAGTTGGCTTTGAACAGATCTAAGCCTCCTGAGTAGCTAGCATTACAGGGGTGAGCCACCAGCACCAAGCAAACTTTTTCTAAAGCTTGCTTTTTTGTGGAATTGGAATTTGAACTCATGGCTTTCTACTCCACCAGCCTTTTTTCTGGTGGTTATCTTCAAGCTCAGATCTCGATTTCTGTCCTGGTGTCCTAGGCTGTGACATTCCCATCACCTTTGTCACTGGAGATGACAGACATGAGTCACTACACCCAGCCATCATGCTCCCCCCCATCGTTTAGGATGTCAGGTGCCCCTCCGCCAGCCATTTATTGAGATGGAGTCTCCTGAACTTTTTTATACACCAGGGCTGGCCTCAAACTACAATCTTTTGCTCTCAGCCTCCAAGTGAGCTACGATTATAGGCTCCAGTCACCACACCTGTAAAAGCATTCTTCCATGATGCTAAATCTCACCTGAAATGTTTAAGTACTGCATTCTTTTTCTTCATCACCTACACAGCCAAAGGTATAAAGGTATTTTGGCCTTGTTTTCCAAAAAGCCTCTAAGCTAGAGGCCAGCCAGCAAAGAAAGGCCCAGAAGCCAACTCCAACCCCCCACTATTGTTGTAACAAAAGTCCATTGGAACATTGCCACATTCATTTGTTTGCATATGGCTGCCTTCACACTACAGTTGGCAGAGTCAAAGTTATTTACTACTTTACAAAGAAGTCAGACTCCTTTACCAAAGGAATTATTTTCTGATCCCTGCACTAAAGAGTAACCACTACAGCACATAGAAAGCTCACTGATACACCCCAGAACTGCTCCCCAAAAATCAAATACCACCACTAAAGAGTCAGGGTCCCCAAGACACTTTTAGAACTGTGGTCCTCAAGAATGAAGACACATAGGATAGGATTAAATACACCACACCTGCCCACAAGCCAAGGTCCATCCAGGAACTGATCCCAAGCCATCAGGGAAAGCTCTGCCCTAAAGCACAGCTAGGGTATATGTCTGAGACAAGCAGAAAAGGTCAGACAAGTGGATGTTAGGTGAAATGTACCCCAAGATAAGTACTCAAATGTTTTTTCTTTCTTGCGACTGTTTCTAACATATTTATAAGATGATTTCTTTGTTGCTTTGTATGTCCCTCCCCCACAGTATAACCCCTGCTCTCACTGTATTTGATGTTGGTATAATTTGTGGAGGGGAAGAGCAAAAACAAATTGTTTAAATAGGGATACAGTTGGACCCACTGCAACAATGAGATGTACAAGTCGTTATGTTGAAAAACGAACTTTACAACTTGGGGAAGGGGAGGGAGATGGGAAGGGATGGGAAGGGGAAACAAAGGAGGAGGCAACAATGCTTGATGAAATGTACTCATTACCTTGCCCATGTAATTGTAACCCCTCTGTATGATATTTTCACAATAAAAAACTTAAAAAAGAAAAGAAAAGAACAGCTAGGAATCCCAATGGCAGTGGCTCACACCTGTATTCCCAGCTGTGTAGGAGGCTGAGATCTGAGAATCAGGGTTCAAAGCCAATCCAGGTAGTGCTTATCTTCAATGAAGCAGCAAAAAGCCAGAAGTAGAGCTGTGGCTCAAGTGGTAGAGTGCCAGTCTTGAGCAAAAATGCTAAGGGATAGTGCCCAGGCCCTGAGTTCAAACCCCAGTATCAGTACAAACATATATATACACACAGCTACCTACTAGAAAATGCTGGCTCTAGGGCTGGGAAGGTGGCTCAGTGGTAGAGCGCTTGCCTTGCATGCATGAGGCCCTGGATTCGATTCCTCAGCACCACATAAGCAAAAAGAAAAAAGCCGGAAGTGGCGCTGTAGCTCAAGTGGTAGAGCGCTAGCCTTGAGCTGAAGAGCTGAGGGACAGCGCCCAGGCCCAGAGTTCAGGCCCCACAACTGGACCCCCCCCCAAAAAAAAGAAAATGCTGGCTATGGATAAAGTCTCCAATTTTAATATAGTCTCTTCACAGCTATCCAGGTGCCTTCCTGGATTTAGAAGTCTGACATTTACAGTTACAGCATATGAACAGTGCACTATCTTCTGACAGCATAAGGGCTGCTGGTTTATTCATCACCTGGAAATAAAAGCAACACTGGGTACTGAAAGCCACTATTATACCCAGTTCTCTACAGTGTATCTAAGGATATTAGCATCTGAGTCAGAGATAAGATATCCAGACAGGATCTTTTAATACTGCAGAACACAGAGCTCCAGAAAGGTACCCACCCTCCCTCCCTCCTTCTCTTTCTCTTCTGCACATTCTGAATATTCTCCATGACTCAAAACAGCTCATAAAGAAACCAGATGATCAGGTAAATCTCAGGGCAGTCCCAAATAACAGGAAGCCAGGGAGGTGGCCTTTACTATTAAACAAAACCAACAGAGCAAAACTGACATTTTCAGCACTGTCTTTCTGGAGTTTTACCACCACTGCCGGAGGAGCACAGATCTAACTTCTGGCTCTAACTCTGCCACAAACCCTGGATAGAAACTAAAGGTTATCTCACAAGGGCCATTTCCTCCCCTGTAAAGCCAAGGTAGGGCAAGCTCATCTGAAGCCTTCAAGGCCCCTCATAAAGGTTCTGAAAGAGAAACAGTCCCTTCTCCTCCCTTTCACTGTGAAGCTATTTTGATTTATTGTGGAAAATAGTTCCAGAAAAAGGATATAGGAGAAATGCCAAGATTATTCCTGGCAACTCTGCTACTTAAACATCACCATTCTCTCAAACACAGAGAATGAGATCTGCTCACAGGGAACCCCAGCTCTCCCCCATGAATTCCACAGGAAAACAGTTCTTCAAGCCCTCCAGATATGAGGGTCATCTGAGTATGCTGCTAAATACTTAAGGAGCTACACCTAAAAAAAACAGTGCCTATGAGCAACAAGCAACTCATGACTGAAGTTCCAGAAGTTAGGGACCCACAGAGACCCCTTCCTGAACTTTGATCAGCCTCCCCTAAAAGCACACAGGTTTCCCCTCGGCTCCCCTCAACACAGAGAATTAACAATACAGTACAATAGCAGGAACAGGTACATCAACTGGCATTACAAGCAGACTATGGAAACAAGATACACCAGGGAAATCAGTTTAAATATTTTGTCATTAGACCAAATTCTTTATTTGGATCCAATTGACCTAAATGAGAAAGACAAGGCTAAATGGACCTACAGGTTGCCAAATGGTCTATGATAGCAGGCTTTTCCTATAAAACATCCACTTTGCTTCTATATTTTGTATTTATTATTAAAGTATGAATGGGAGACTTGTTTCTCTTCCCCCTTCCTCTTTGTCTGTCCTAGGGCTTAAACTGTGGGGCTGGTCCCTGTCCCTAAACTTTTGTGCTCAAGGCTAGTGTTCTACCACCTGAGCCACAGCTCAACTTCTAGCTTCTTGTGGTTAATTGGCGGTAAGAGTCTCATGAACATTCCTGCCTGAACCGGCTTTGACCCACAATCCTCAAATCTCAGCCTCCTAAGTAGCTAGAATTACAGGCATGAGCCACCAGAACCTTTCAAAGGAAGATCAGGGGCCAGAAATGTGGCTTAGCAGTAGAGTGCTTGCCTAACATTCATGAAGTCTGGGTTTGATTCCTCAGAACCACATAAACAGAAAAAGCCGGAAGTAGCACTGTGGCTCAAGTGGTAGAGTGCTAGCCTTGAGCAAAAAGAAGCTCAGAGACAGTGCCCAGGCCCTGAGTTCAAGCCCCAGGACTGGCAAAAAAAAAAAAAAAGGAAGATACATTCCAGGGTCAACAAAGGGTTAAAACACAACCAAAGATGTCAAAAGCATGGTTTAAAACACCTAGAAGCTGGGTGCTGGTGGCTCACACTTACAATCCTATAATCAGCTACTCAGGGGCTGAGACATGAGGGTCACAGTTCAAAAAACCAGCCCAGGCAGAAAAGTATAAGCCTCTTATCTCCAATTAAATAACAAAAAGTCAGAAGCAGAGGTGTACCAGAGTGCCAGCTTTGACCTAAGGGACAGTGCCTAGACCCTGAGTTCAAACTCTAATATCAGCACCAGAAAAAAATAATAAGTTCATAAAGACCCTTAGGGGCCTCTTGGAAATGTTTACTTAGGACACCAACAAGAGAGCTACTCAAAACATCCAACACCCCACCATATAGAGTACATTTATGAAAGTCTACAACAAACCAAGCTCTAGAACTATGCAAAGCCACTCAGTGGCTCGCCAACCAAATATTGAGCACCTATAAGCAAACAGGAGCCCATGGCTGACCTCCTGACAGTACTGAGATATAAGCCACCACACAAGAGTGCGCATGGGGAGCCTAAGTTTGAAGGATTGGCACCAGAAGAAAGATGCCCTCAGAACACAGGAGCCTTGCACTCCCACATGAAATTTGCTTAGTGGTACTAGAGACCAAATTTGAGACCTAGAGGACATGGAACTGTAGTGCAAAATGGTAGAGCACTACCTTTGAGCAGAAAAGCTCAGGGACAGAGCCAGGCCCTGAGTTCAAGTCCCACAACCAACAAAAATAATAAATAAATAAATAAATAAATAAATAATTGGGACCTTAAGTATACCAGGAAAGCACTCTACCACACCTAGCCCTAGAAATTTTATTCTAGCAGGCAGCTGCTAGGGCTAAAGTTTAAAGTATTGTAAATGACTACGCATATGTTAAAGCAAAGGTCACACATGAACTCTGCACATTCTGCTCTAGTCTTCTCTAAACATGAGAGAGAGAGAGAAGAACGCAGAGAGAAAGCATAAAAACCCTATAAAAATAGAACAATGCCATCATTTCAAATTGTTTGGGTAAGGAGGAAAAGGTGGCGGGGAGAATGATCAGAATACACTGTAAACATAGGTGGAAATGTAACAATGAACACACCGTAATCAATATAAATAAAAGACAAATATGACAACAACCACCCCCCCAAAAAAAATAAACCAACCCATACCAAAAGACAAAAGGAAAAATGGCAGTTCCTTTTTTTAAAAAAATCTCAAAAAGTTAATATGCCGGTACACAGCTATAATCCAAGCTACTCCAGAGGCCTGGCTCAAGTGGTAGAACACTTGCTTAGCAAGCCTGAAGCCCAAATTCAATCCCCGATAGTACTCCAAAAATAATAATTCCAAAAGTCATCAAGCTATACAGTGAAAACAAATATTTAGCAGAAACATTTTTGGTCTTATGCAACTGTATCTGGACTGGTAGTCGAAATTGGCCTTCAACCTGAGACTCTTCTGCTTCAAGCCTCTTACTGGGATTTTTGGTATATACCACTACTTGTGCCTTGAAAACAGACACATCTGTTCATTTTGTGGCTCTATAAAGCTCATTTTTAGAAGTTAAAAAGACCAAGTACAGTAGCTCATTCCTGTAATCCCACCTAAACAAGAAGCTTTAATAAGGATTATAGCTATGGCCAGACTAAGAAAAAACAAAAGATACTACCTGAAAAACAAGCGAAAAAAAAAAGGGGTTGGAGGTGGTACAGCTCATGCCTAACAAGCCTAAGTCCCTAATTTCAAACCCCAGTAACACCACACACACACACACACACACACACACACACACACACATACACACACACACACACACACACACACACTCAGAGCTCTCACATTTCATTTTAAAAAATCTAAATGTAAATTGTAATGCAAATGTTACCAATGAGCTTAGCCTGGGATTTTTGAGACCCTGTCTCAAAAAATAAAAATGTTAAACTGGGAACCAGTGGCTTACAGCTACAATCCTAGGTACTCAGGAAGCTGAGATAGGAGGATCACAGCTTGAAGCCAGCCCAAGCAGGAAAGTCCGTAAGACTCTTATCTCCTATGAACCACCAGAAAATCAGAAGTGGCACTGTGGCTCAAAGTGGTAGAGCACTAGCCTTGAGCAAAAGGAACCCAGGCCCTGAGTTCAAGCCCTACCACCACCAAAAAAGAAACAAAAGGTGAAGCTTATGCTATGCTTTTTTTTTTCATCCTTTCAGGTAGATGCACACAGGAGCGATGTCATCCAGCGGTGCCACCCCTTTGCCCATCACTGCACCCACAGTGAGCCTACAATTCACCTGCAGCACCTCGGGACTGCAAGATCCCTAGGACAGAGCTGTGTCACCTGGTGACTTCCAGCCCACACAGGTCTAGAAAGACAGGCCTGGGGAAGCAAAACCATGGCCCTGTGTACAACACAGGTGCCACAGGAAAAACCTACTCCACTTTGATTTCCCTCACGAAACACATGTGTGCTGAGTGGTTACCACGTCCCTGGACTTGAGTCTCATGCCCTGCCTGCCCTCCTGCATCTTAAACCCCAAAGATCTCCTTGTTTCTTTGGCAGTTTCAAATAATATTACAGTACACTGTGTGACTTCTGTTTCTCAAAGGAGCTATGAACTGTCTCCTTTCCTTTTGTCTTCATACTTGGAAATGATTAACTTACACTAGATTTGTGCAAATAGGACGAAGGACTCCCTCTATACCCTGCACTCAGATTCATACTTGGTGTTTTGGCATGTGTGTCTCACTATGTGCTGTGGCCATCGCTCCTCTCCTCTCCTTCCTCTTCGACCAGCCACATCCATCTCCCTCCCTTCCCCTGCTCACTTCCCTCCCTCTCCTTACACAATACTTTTTCTTGAGCCATTGGAAAATAAATGGTAGCACCTCTTATCTCTAAATATTTCACTATATGTTTCCCAGGAATAAGAATACTGTTTTTGTATGTATGGGCCAGTACAAAGGCTTGAACTCAGGGACTGGATGCAGTACCTGGATGCTGTCCCATAAGCCTTTAAAAAGGCTGACTAACGTCAGGGCTAGCATTCTACCACTTGAGCCACATTTCTACTTCTCGCTTTTTAGTGGTTAATTAGAGATACAGAGGCTCACAGACCTTCCTGCTCAGGCTGGCATTGAACCTTGATCCTCAGATCTCAGCCTCCTAAGTAGCCCTGAGCCACCAGCGCCTGGCCAGGTACTCTTATGTAACAACAGTATCATTAATGTTATTAATCAACAATGTCAGGTGTTTTTACAGAGATGCAATAGTATTTCCCTACAATGTATATATAGTCCATGGCCAATGACATCAATTGTCCCAACAAATGGAAGAAGGGCAAATCAGTAAATGTATAGAAGAGATACCTAACTTACTCCCTTGCAATGCATAGGGCCTTCCCTCTAGGACTTCCATGCAGGACATTTTTACTGCTTCAAAGTTCCTTCCTGTATTACTTAAGGAAGATCTCTGACAACATAATTTAACCTAATTGCCCCATGCTTCAACAAAGTCTTATTTACTTTGGTTCTGGTAAGAACATTTTCTCGTAGTAAAATTCAGTAACATCACTTTTCACATCCTCTCAATTAGAAATTGTTCTAGGGCTGGTGGCATAACTCAATTGGTAAAGCACATGCTTAGCAAAATCATCATCATCATCATCAAGTAAGTTTATATTAAAAAAAGTTGTTCTAATTTAAGCTGTCCCTTTGCCCAGCACCTCTCTATATTCTCAGTTTAAAGAAGTATTTCTCCATCTTTTTATCATAAACAGTCCCCTAAAAAGCCTAGGTTTATTCTCCCAACGCACCCCTGTAATGCAACACCTATAATACAACAAGTACACTGAACAACCATATGTCCAGTAGCTTCAGCAGTGCTTTACACATAAAAAGTGACTTCTTTTTACTACCAGCACCCCAGGGGCCAATTCCTCACCGTACTATATGAGTCGGTCCAAAGCTCCAGAGAAGGAGAACTGCATCAGACCAGAGCTCACGCCGGCCCCGGACCCTGAGCTGTGAAAAAGCCAACAAAACCTAAAGGAAAAGGATGGGGGGAACTTACCACCACTCTGCACATCTTTCCCAGGCAGAGAGTTTGTGCTGTTCCAGTTTTATTTTCTTTTTTGGCTGAACTGTGGTTTGAACTCAGTGTCTTGCTCATGCTAGGTAGGCATTCTAGGTATTTCATCACTAAGCCATGCCTCCAACTTTGCTTTTCTCACATTCACACTGTTTACTGTGTGTCCAGCACTGACCCTCGCACTTTACTGATGCTTTAATTGAATCCTCCTGGCAACCCACAAGGTAGGCGCTCATACCTGCCCCTTTCACAAAAGTGGTTGAAGGAGGCATAAAGAGTTTAAGCAAGATGCACAGCGAGCCTGAATGAAAGCCTTCCTTGAGCTTTGCTCACTGTGGAGGACAATAATGTGCTTTCTTCTATCCCAGAAAGAAGGGCTGTGGCTGGGCAGAGCTCACCCAACCAGAAACCACAAAGCCCATCACTCAGCAAACCCAGATGCTTTTACAATCCCCTCACAGCTTCATTTGTTCTCGGCATCCTCTTAGTACAATCAAGAGGCCAAGGTAAAGGTTACTAGGGTCAAATGTATGAAATCCTTACCACCTGTCAAGGCTATAAAACAAGGAGGAACATCTAGGCCTTTCTGAGCAGCCCACCTATGCTCACTCACAGGCAAGAACCCCTCATGCTGACTTTTACCACATCTGGTCTGTGTGAAAGCTCAGGCTACAGTAATAAAGAAAACCCCACAGACAGATGGAGCACAAAGAAGCGACCACCAAGATTATAACTCACATTATCATCCCAGCACCCAGGAGGCCGAGGCAGGACTACGGCAAATGTGAAGCCAGCCTGGGCTATTACAGTGACATCCTTCCTCAAACATGAAAGTGACACCGGCCGCTGGCGGCACACATCTACAATCCTAGCTATGCAGGAGGCTGAAATTTGAGGGTCACCGTTCAAAGCCAGCCTGGGGGAGGCAAATCTGAGAGACTTCTTATTTCCAATTAACTAGTAAAAAGAAATGGAGGTGTGTCTCAAGTAGCAAAGTGCCAGCCTTGAGTTGAAAAGCCAAGCTAAAGTTCAAGGCTCTGCATTCAAGCCTCAGCATTGGGCAAAAAACATAGGGGACAAAACTCTTCATAACTGGGCATATGTGACTTCCATCAGGATTTACACCCCCACCCCAATCAACTTTGACTCCCAACAGGTCACTGAGTGATGGTTCAACTAATATCAGCAACCAACCTGACTTTGAAGCAAATACTCAAGTCCCAAGGTCTTCATGCTATAGCCCATCAAAGTCAGAGCACTGCAGATATACTGGCCATCTTAACACACAAATTATACTCTCTCTCTAGCCAGCAAATGTTCTACAGACTATTTTAAAACAAGCATCACAATTCTAGAGAGTAGAATTATATAACAAGATCGTAGGCTTAAAAGTGCTTACAAATAATTCATTCTAATTTTCCTATTTTGGGGCAAAGGGAAAACAATATGCTTCCCATTTCGTCCCATTTACAGATGAGAATTTACATGATGGTTATATAAGATGAAACAACTAAACAGAGAAAAGATAAATGCACAAATCTCCCAAGCCTGAAGTTTACTGGTCCTTTAGTAAGTTGCAAATGTTTTGGCTTTACCTAGTTTAATGCACAATTACACATAGGCACTAACAAATTTAGTCAATTTCACTGAAGTGTTGGAAATTGTGGAAAAATCATGCCACACCGGGGCATCTTCCAACCCATATGCACAAAGCCTGCAGTATCAATACCTCAATGGCCAAGAAGATCAGAGTTAAGGCAAGACAATTTTATCCAGCCAAGGATATACTACAGGCCAAGTACCAAGTGTGCCAATACCAAGGCTTGAACTCAAGAGCCTGGCCACTGTCCCTTAGGTTTTTCACTCAAGGCTGGCACTCTATTACTAAAGCCCTAGCTCCACTTCTGGCTTTTTGAAGGTTAATTGGAGATCAGAGTCACATAGACTTTCCTACCTGGACTGGCTTCAAACCAGGATCCTCAGATCTCAGCTTCCTGAATACTTAGGATTACCAGTATGAGTCACCAGCACCCAGCTCACAGCCATTTTTTAAACAGCTGATGGCTTTTTCAATATTATTTTAAGTTCTTAGAAAACTTGCAATAATACAAAGAATTTTTTTTAACTAAAGAACTATTAAAAGCTGGGTGCTAGTGACTCACACCTGTAATCCAAGCTACTACAGAATCTGAGACCTGAGGATCAAGGCTCAAAGCCAGTGATTCTGAGCTCCAATTAGCCATCAAAAAGTTAGAAGTTAAACTGTGGTTCAAGTGGTGGTAGTGCTAGCCTTGAGCAACAAAGCTCAGGGACAGCACTCAGGCCCTGAGTACACAGGACCTGGTACACTGTACACTGGTACACACACACACACACACACACACACACACACACGACAAATTTTACCCCAAATGCTTTATTATTTTATTGAAATACTTAAGTATACTGCTGGTAGCTCACACCTATTCTCCCACCTATACTCCTAGCTAGTCAGGAAACATGTCTGAAGGATCTCAGTTCAAAGCCAAGCCAGACACAAAATTCTTAAGAGAATTAACCAGCAAATGCAAGTCTGGAGGCATGGCTCAAGTGGTAGAATGCTAGCCTAAGAAGCAGGAGGCCCTGAATTTATATTGTAGTACTGGCAAAAACAAAAAATCAAAAATGTATATAACAAAGTTTTCTTGAATTATTGAGAATAAACTGAAAAGCATGCTGTGTCCTACGTACTTCAGGGTACACGTATTCAAATCAAATAATTAAAAAAAGAAAAGTGCTATGATCTAAAGTACAGACCACATTCAAATTTTACCAGTCATCACAATGTCACTAATAGGGAAAAAAATGATCAGATCTAAGTTACATTAAGAAATTTAAAGTTTAAGCTAGAAACAACATACAAACAGGGAGACAAAACCAAAACCAATCAAACCACCAGTAATACAACAGTGCTGGAGAGGAAAAGGAAGCAAGCCAATGGAGAAACAGAAACTCAGAGCTGGGCACTGACAGCACACACCTAGAATAGAATGCTAGCTACTCAAGAGGCTGAGCTCTGAGGATCGCAGTTGTAAGCCAGCCTGGGCAGGAAGGTCCATGAGACATTTATCACCAATTAATCACAGATAAAAAGATAGAAGTGGCACTTCCAGTGGTAGAGCATTAGCCTTGAACACAAAAGCTCAGTGACAGTGCCTAGTCCCTGAGTTCAAGCCCCAGGACAAACACAAAAACTAAAAACACTTCATCCTGACTCAAGCTGAACTTCCCAAACATCAGTTTAAGCTGCTTGGATAAAAAAGCTTTTTTTTTTTTTTTTTGGAAGCAGTATCTTTTCTGAACAACTCATTAAAAAAAAAAAAAAATCCCAACATGAGGGAAGCTGTGGTGTCTTGGTATATTGTTTCTTTCTTTGTGTAGGTGTAGGTATGAGGGGTGGGGAGAGGGGAGGGAGGACTAGGGCTTGAACTTAGGGCCTGGGTGCTGTCTCTTAGTTTTTCCCCTCGAGGTTGGTACTCTACCACTTGAGCCATGGCTCCACTTCCAGCTTTTTGGTGGTTACCAGGAGATAAAAGTCTCACAAACTTTTCTGTCCAGGCTGGCTTCAACTTGAGATCCTCAGACCTCAGCCTCCTAAGTAGCTAAAATTAGAGCTTGTACCAAAGGAATCCTGAAAGCTAACATTGGACAGAATTATTTCAGTTACAGGAAACTTCAGATTAACTAAGCAACTGTAACAGTGCAACAATGCACTTTGGGTCAAGACCTCAACTGCAGAATTCTCATTAACACAGAAAGAAAGAAAGAAAGAAAGAAAGAAAGAAAGAAAGAAAGAAAGAAAGAAAGAAAGAAAGAAAGAAAGAAAGAAAGAAAGAAAGAAAGAAAGAAGAAAGAAAGAAAGAAAGAAAGAAAGAAAGAAAGAAAGAAAGAAAGAAAGAAAGAAAGAAAGAAAGAAAGAAAGAAAGAAAGAAAGAAAGAAAGAGAGAAAGAAAGAAAGAGAGGCTGGGAAGATGGCTCAGTGGTAGAGCACGTGCCTTGCATGCCTGAGGCCCTGGGTTCGATTCCTCAGCACCACATAAGCAAAAAGAAAAAAGCCGGAGTGGCGCTGTGGCTCAAGTGATAGAGCGCTAGCCTTGAGCTGAAGAGCTGAGGGACAGCGCCCAGGCCCAGAGTTCAGGCCCCACGACCCGACCCAAAAAAAAAAAAAAGAAAGAAAGAGAGAGAGAGAAAGAAAGAAAGAAAGAAAGAAAGAAAAGCTCACATTAGCAAGCTACAAAAATGACCACAGAGGTGTGCTGGGGAGGAGTAGCTCACCCTCTCACCATGAAGCACTACATGGTAAGAACTACATTATATGCCCTATACAGCCTACCTACGCTAACTGGCTTTTGTTCTCTTCAACTTCTGAAAAAAAAATCTGGAGTACCATATCCAATTCTGGAATACACATACAGAAAGTCCTGGACTGCACAGTTAACTCCAGGAGTTGATAACGTTTTTGTGTGTGCCAGTACTGGGGTTGAACTCAGGCCCTGGGCATTGTACCTCAGCTTTTTCACTCAAGGATAATACTCTGCCACTTGAACCGCCCCTCCACTTTCTGGCTTTTGGGGTGGTTAATTTGAGATATGAGTGTCACAGGCTTTCTTGCCTTTGCTGTCTTCAAACCACACTCCTCAGATCTCAACCTCTTGAGTATCTAGGATTGCAGGTGTGAGCCAGTGGTGCTCAACAGACAGCCTATTTTTAAGGCATTAGCAACAGAATAAAACTAGATACTCAAGAACCCCCAAAGCAAGTTGTACACCAACGCACGCCTCTATTTCAGCTTAAATCCACAGTCAGCCTCATTGACCTCAGGCCTCTATAGACATCTATCAACATTTACAAAGAATCACAGGGTCACAGCCACCTGCACAGCCCCCAAAAAAAGTGCAGAAAGGACAAAATAGGAAAGAGGAGTAGCAGAAAAGTAGCCCAGCACAGGCCAGAGCTGGCAAGAGAAAGCTGCAAACACACAGTCCTGAAACTGTCAAGAGAATCTGACCAGAAAAAAAAGTCCTCCAAACACCACCCACGCACAGAAGAGGTGCTGCCCTTGGGACACTACAAAATCACTAATTGAAACAACAAGGCCAGCTGTGAGAAAGCCACAGTTGGAGGAGCTGGAGCAGGAGACACAGAATAATGGTTATCTTGCAGTGGAAGGAGCTAGAACTAGTCTACCCTGAGGCAAAAGTCTTCAGTCATCTCATACAAAAAACTGAGGGAGCAGATCTCCAAGTTCTTCCAAGAGACATGAAGAGGACAAAACAAACATTGGTTCTACAACTTACTCAGTTGTATAACACTGCCAATCAATGCCTCCATTTCTTTATCTGTAATACAGGAGTTCTACCTACATATGGTGGGGTTAAATCTGACTGCAAACAGAGGCTTGCAGGAGTTTAATCCCCACTTCCCATGAAAAGTTCCAGAGGGGGCTGGGAAGGTGGCTCAATGGTAGTGCGCTTGCCTTGCATGCCTGAGGCCCTAGGTTTCGATTCCTTAGCATCACATAAGCAAAAAAGAAAAAAACCAGAAGTGGCACTGTGGCTCAAGTGGTAGAGCACTAGCCTTGAGCTGAAGAGCTGAGGGACAGCACCCAGGCCCAGAGTTCAGGCCCCAGGACCAGACCAAAAAAAGAAAAAAAAAAGAAAAGTTCCAGAGGTTGAAAGCCCACGACTTGTCAAGCAGCTTCAGTAAACTAAGTCCTAAGGGGCTAGATTTCTTCTGTTGTGATAGATCTCATCCCAGTCACCACAATATTCAAGATGGCTTCTGGACCAGCCATCATGTATGTCTATATTCTAAGAGGAAAAGAGAGAGAGGAAAAGAAGCCAAGACAGAGACAGAGACAGCGACAGACAGACAGACCAAAGTCCTAAGAAAATACTATGTGACAGGCCAGACACCTGAAATCCTAGCTACTGTGGAAGCTGAAATCTGAGAATCACGGTTTGAAGCCAACCCAGGCAGACAAATCTGTGAGACTCTTATCTTCAGTTAACCAGGAAAAAAAGTGAGAAGTAGAGGTGTGTTTCAAGTGGTAGAGGTCTAGCCTTGAGCAAGGAAGCCAAGTGCAAGCCCAAGGCCTCAAGTTCAAACTCTAGTATGAGCACAAAAATAAAAATAACTAAGTGATAATTCTGCTTACCTACAGAATATACTGACATAGCCCTCCCTATCTGCAAGGGGAAAGAAGGCTGCAAAAATAGTTCTCTTTTAAATGACTGTGAATCCAACTAAACCCTGGATCTCTGTGACTGTACAAGAGGAAGAAGTAAAGCTTGTAAATAGTCGCAGGACCAGCATTCCCCTTGTAGTGCACTGGTATTTTATGTGCTGTGGTCTCAGAGCCTCTAGGAAGCAGACTTTCAAGCTGGTCTACCTTGGACAATCTAATCTCTGTCATATCCAACCCCACCTGATGGGGGCAAGAAGTGCCCTGTGTCCCCTGCCTCTGCCCTAAGACTAAGCGCAGCTTAGTGGTGCACATCCACCACTCTACAGGGAGCCAGCAGCCCACACCCAGTGAGTACCCTGCCTGCCGGAGTTCTGGAGCCCTTTACACACCACTTCTTGGTGAACCCCAACAACCAAATGACACAAACTGCATGACCCTCTTTTGAGGCTAACTAGTTTGTCCAAGGTCACACGGGGAGCACAGAGCAGAGCTGCTGGAGCTCAGTCTACCTTAGAACACCTTCACTTCTTGCAAAGGGGTTTCCGTGTCATCGTCTGGGATCATCACACCATCCCTGATAGCTATGTACAACCCACTGCCTGTTCTATAAATGAAGTCTCATTTGGCTGGGTGCTGGTGGCTCACACCCGGAATCCTACCTACTCGGGAAGTTAAGACCTGAGGACCGCGGTTTAAAAGCCAGCCCAGGCAGAAAAATATATGGGACTCTTATCTCTAACTAACCAGCTGGAAGTGGACACGTGACTCAAGAGGTAGAATGCCAGTCCTGAGTGAAAAAGCCTAAGCAATTGTGTTAGGCTCAGAGTTGTAGCCCCAGTTCTGGCACAAAAATAAAGTTTTATTGAAACATGGCTCTACCCACTTATTTACAATGGGTAGGTTACACAGTTGCCAGGGAGACCTTATTTACACACACACACACACACACACACACACACACACACACACACACACAGAGTCTAAATTCTTTCCTCCCTACCCTGTACTGAAAGTCTACCTCCCACTTTTAGGGCTGTCAGCTCCCTAAAGCAGGACCTAACCTTTAGGCCTCCTGTGTTTGTGTCTCCTCACATGGTGTTTGCCATACACACAAAGCACACCCAACAACTATGCTGGGGTATGAATGCCCCAGATCCATTACCTGAAAAGAAGAAAGGGTCTAGAAAACGGTGCTTCCAGTTTATTCCAGACTCAGAAAGACTCCCAATTCTGTGCAGACTGCACTTAACAATGCAGAGGCAGAGAAACTAGACTTTGTACACCTGTCTGCAGCTTGCTGGAGTTCTGACCAGGAGATCACTACAGGGACACACAGAAGGGCTATATCTGTCACCTCATCCCTTCAACTCTCCTGAGGGCATGCTGAGGCAGACCCCTCCCCTCAGTCCCAAGCCCCAGCCTCAGGTTTCCTACAGGCCCCAAACTGGCCATTCAGATAAATACCAAGAATATCCCTGAGAAGAGTAACTAAAAACTGATATGGACTGCCTTTCAATTTTTTTTATATTCTCATCAATACACTTATAGAAAGGAGCCAAACCACAGAAAAATATAAATAGTTCCATAAAACCATAACACCAGGAAAAAGAAAAAGCTATTTGTGGCTCAAAGACCTCCTCTGACCTTCAAGGCATAGACTTGCAACAAAGGACAATGTCTAATGTTTCCTAATTTTGTCCTTGTTATTGATATCATGGCACAAGGCACAAGTCTTTCTGGACTGTGACTATATTCAACCCAGTCTAGGTTATCCGAAATCAAATTCAGAGCTGTTATCTTTGTGATTCTGTCTTGGCCTGGACCCAAATCACATCAGAGTGAGCCACGGAAAACTACAAAAAGCCTCCTGCCTTTCCTGTCCAATCGTTTCAACCATTCTTTGGAGACACAAAGGCCCAAATGGCTTCTTCAGAGAGTCCAGACAACTATCAATGAACAGACAGTAGGGGTCTCCAGGCCAGGCAGCAGACAGCCTCTAGCTGTGCAAATCCATCAAGTCCACTAGGTCCTCCCACATGAAAAGAAAGGCCACGACATACCTGAGTGATAGCCTAAGTCAGGTCTAAAACAACTCATCAACTCAACCCCTGTAAACACAAAGTTACTCACGTGTGGGTATGTCAAAAACACAAGACTTACCGGGTGCTGATGGCTCACATCTGTAATCCTAGCTACTCAGGAAGCTGAGATCTGAGGATGATGGTTCAAAGCCAGCTGATATGGGAAAGTCCATAAGACTCTTATCTCCAATTAACTACCAGAAGTAGAGTTGTGGTTCGAAGTGGTAGAGTGCAAGCTTTATGCACAAAAGCTGAGGGACAGCGCCCAGGCACTGAGTTCAAGCCCCACAATTGACTCCAGGGGCTTGGGGGGAGGAACCCACAAGACTCTCAGTCCCCAAAATTCTGGAGAACTTACGATGCATCAAGCTTCATGTTAGGGAAGCACCATGGTGGGACTGGAGCCTGTCTCAGCTTTACAATTCTCTACAGCTCAGGATCACTTAGCAAGAAGAAAGTCTGGTGCCAGGCACTGGTGACTCTAATCCTACTCAGGAGGCTGAGACCACGGTTCCATGACAGCCCAGACATGAAAGTATGTAAGACTCATCTCCAATTAACCACCAAATAGCCAGAAGTGGAGCTGGGCTCAAGTAATAGAGTACCAGCGTTGAGGCTTCAGGCTCTGAATTCAAGCCCTAGTACTAGCATGCTTGTGCACATGCACACACACATACATATACACAAGTAGTTCAGCAAAGGTATAAGTTAAGGTCAGAGGCTTGCACTCCTCTACCCCTAGAAGTAATGCAACACACACACACACACACACAAGGACAAGGCAGTTTTGTTTCCCAGAAGCTCCACCAGAAGCAAACTACAGCCTGTTGTGCAATGGGAGTCACTGAAGACACCCTGGAAAAGGCTCAGGCACTTTCTACACAGGCCACATTAGGACCCAGAAACTTCATTCTAGAGACTTGCCCAAGAGAAATCAAAACGTGTTTACATAAAGACTTACACACCAACACAGCTTTGTTTTTAATATCCAAAAACTGGCAATACGCAGGTGTTCATGTTCAGGTAAATGCATGTAAAACCACTCTGCAACAAACAGAAAGGGATGACAAATCTACTGAGGGACCAGCAACATAGAGGACTCTCAACACATTATGCTAAACTAAAAAAAAAATATATATATATATATATATCCTGTATGTTTTCATTTAAATGAAATTCAAGAACAAAGAAGACTAATTCATAGTAACTAATTCATAGTAACATTCATAACATAGTAACTAATTCATATAAAGGAATGGCAAAGAAAGGAGAATTGGCAGAAAAGAAGCTTCAAAAGAGGGGGAAGGTAAAAATGTTCTATGCCTTTTAGAGCAATGATTACATGGTATAAATAAACAGCTGTCAAAAATGTACCAAGCAGAATGTTTAAGACCTGTGCATTTGCTATGTGTTAATAAACCTTTTTTTAAAAAGTCAGGCTCATTAATGAGTCATTCTATTTTATGATGATAAGATGGAAAGCAGAGATTATAGATACACTTCCAATTTGATTGATAAACAGTACTTAAAGTTTCACCAGGTGCAGGTGGCTTATACCTATAATCCTAGCTACACAAGAGGCTGAGATCTAAAGATTGCAGTTCAAAGCCAAGCCAGGCAGAAAAGGCTGTGAGATTCTTATCTCGGAAGTGGAGTTGTGGCTTAAAGTGGTAGAGTGCTAGCCTTGAGCAAAAAGAGCTCAGTCAGGATCAGCACCCAGGCCCTGAGTTCAAGACCTACAAAAAACAAAGGCGGGTGCCAGTAGCCCACACCTGTAATCCTAGCTACTCAGGAGGCTGAGATGAGGATCACGGTTCAAAGCCAGCTCAGGCAGGAAAGTCCATGAGACTCTCATCTCCAATAAAACACTCAGAAAACTGGAAGTGGCACTGGCTCAAGTAGAAGAGTACTAGCCTTGAGCTGAAGAGCTGAGAGATAGTATCCAGGCCCAGAGTTCAAGCCTCACAACAGAAGGAAAGAAGGAAGGAAGGAAGGAAGGAAGGAAGGAAGGAAGGAAGGAAGGAAGGAAGGAAGGAAGGGAGAGAAGGAAGGGAGAGAAGGAAGGAAGGAGGAAGGAAGGAAAGAAAGAAAGAAAGAAAGAAAGAAAGAAAGAAAGAAAGAAAGAAAGAAAGAAAGAAAGAAAGTCTATTTCCCCATTACAGGAAATTAGATTTACTTGACAGCTTTAGAAATAAAGCTGTCAAAAAATATGCCTCTTCATATCTTCATATTACCCACCTTACATTTGCCCAAGGGGTCTGTATAGTAGGCACAAGAAGAAATTTACCAGCCTTTCCAAGCAAGCCAACTACAGTTATGATAGCTACCTGGCCCTCCTGTGAAAGAGATATCTGTCATCTGGAGGGTGATACCAATGGAGGGATGGGAAAGGTCCCTGGGGGAAAGGGAGATAGAGAGCAAGAACCAGCTTAGAACTATGACCATAAGGGAGTCTGAATAATGTCCCTACCCCTAAGATGCCTACATCCTGATCCCTGGAACCTATAAATGCTGCTTTATATGGCAAAGGCTTTGACGTGTGGCAGCAGTGATTAAGGATCTTGAGATGGAAAGATTATCCTGGATTATCTGAGTGGGCCCTGAACGCAATCACAGGAGTTGTAGTGGAGGGAGGCTGAGGGGGGTCTGATACAAAGGAGGAGGCAGGGAAAGACAGGCAAAGACTGTAGTGATAGAGTTTAAAGCCAAGGAACAGAGGCAGCCAGAAGCTGGAAGAAGGCAAGGCATACATATTCCTTAAAGCCTCAGAGTGAGTGCTAGTACTTTCTCCTGCCAGCAATTTGATTGTGGCTCAGTTATTGAGACTCCAAAACCTTGAGAGAAGTTATATATCGCTTAAGTCACCAAGATAACTCTGTTCTCCAGATAAGTTCAAACTTCGTATAAGTATTCAAAGTAACACAGTTCCTTTCTGAAGGTGCTACTGGCTCACACTTGCCATCCTAACTACTCAGTATGTTAACATCTGGAAGATTAAGGTTCTACACCAACTCAGGCATAAAAGTCCATGAGATCCTATCTCCAGTTAACCAGAAAAATGCTACCCTGGAGGTATAGCTCAAGTGGTAGAGTACCAATCAAAGAAGAGTTTAAGAACCTGAGTTCAAGACTTGGTACTGGGAAAAGGAAAAGAAGAGGAAGAAGGGAAGGAGGAGGAAGAGAAGGGAAGGGAAAGGAAAAGGAAAGATAGAGGAGGAAAGAGGGAGGAGGAGAAAAAAGAGGAGGAGGAGGAGACAAAGAGACAGGAGAAGAAGGAAACATCTGAAAATATCTTCATCTTATAGCTGAGCAAAGATTTATTAAACACAAGTCAAAAAAGAAATGGAGGAACAAAAAGTGAACAAATGCAGCAGTGGTACTCACTAGACACTATGTTAAAAATGAACTATAAAACTTGTGGGTGGGATGGGAGGGAAAAGAGTCAAAAAGAATATGAAAATGTGACTACATTAAAATTAATATATCAAGACACTAGTAAGAGATGAAGTGGTAGATATAAACAAAAGAAAAGAATCTGCCTTCTCTGCATATGAGATGTGCCAGTGTGCACCAGTGTATCAAAGGACACGTGTGTCACCAGAATATATTAGGTATCTTAAAAGCTGGTAAGACAAAGGCAGACATCTATTACATAGGAAGACAGAGGACTCAACAACATCTTGTAAAACATGACATCCAAATGGCCAATGAACACATAAAAAGGTGCTCAACATGACTAGTCATCAAGGAAAGGGATGTTAAAATCACACTACATTGGCTGAAATAAAAGCAAGAGACACTACCCCAAGTATGTACAGGAATATGGAGCACCCAGAACTCATACATGCTGCTACTGGACGTACAAATGGATACAACCAGCATAGACAACCCTGGCTATTAATGGATGAAACTTCTACAGAATACGTTGCACAATAGAAAGCACACTTATCCTAGCGAATATTGTAGCCCAGCTTCATAGATTTCAGTCAGGTGAGCTCTCTTGTCACCAGCTATAATAAAGCAGAACATCATGGTAGAAGGGTGTGGTAGGGTAGAGCTGCTCACCTCAGGGTGGTCAGATGCAGTGACAGAGAAGACTCTAAAGACAAGGCACTCCTTTTACTTTTCACTTTGTGGGGAGGGGGGGGGTACTGGGGCTTGAACTCAGGGATTTGCACTCTAGCTTTTCTGCTCAAGCTTTTCTGGTGCTTTATTACTTGAACCATACCTTCACTTCCAGCTTATTGGTGGTCAACTCTCAGATTTGTCTGCCCAGGCAGGCTCGGAACTTCAATCCTCATATCTCAGCCTCCTGAGTAGCTAAAATTAAAGATGTAAGCCAAAATACTCAGCCAAGATACCATTTAAAGGCTGACATACCTCCAACCAGGCACCGGTAGCTCACATCTCTAATACTAACTTCTCGGGAGGCTGAGATCTTAAGATCACAGTTCAAAGCCAACCAGGGCAAGAAAGTCCTTGACACTCTTACCTCTAATTTACCAACAGAAACCTAGAAGTGGTACTGTGACTCAAAGAGTACTAGTCTTGAACAAAAGAGCTCAGGGGCAGTGCCTAGGCTGAGTTCAAGCCCCACAAGTGACCACTTCCTACAACTAGGCCCTACCTCCTAACAGCCACTCATCGATGAATTCATCAATGGATCATCAATGGATTGATGACCCTCCTATAGGATCTAATTACCACTCAAATGCCCTTCAGCTCTTAACCCAAGAACCTTTTGGAAGACAGTTCAGTATCTAAACTGTAACATCCAAAATTTATACTTCTAGATTAATACATCTACAGAAAAGCACATGTATTGATTCCAAAACAATACACACTAGAATGCTCAAGTAGTAAAGGCCCCAAACTGGGAAGTAATCAATCCAGAATATTGGGATGCACTTAGCATATTCAAATATACTCAAATACCAACCACAGTAGAAACAGAACAAAACTATCAACAGAATCATGGGGATGCTTTCCACACATGATGTTAATATTTCCCATCAGCTGGCTAGCACTCTTTTGCTCTTTCTGGATGGAATTGTGAATAGAGCAGCCTCTCTCCAGAGGTGGATAGTTTCAGGCCCATGAACTGAACTAACAGAACCCCAGGCTTACAGGTCTGGATCCTGAGACCTGCAGGCTTAGAACTCCAAGTTCTAGAGGTCAGAGACTTACAGCTGCAGGTGCTGGGGCCAGGGGCTTACTGCTCTGCATCTGCAGTAGCCCAGAATTCAGAAATCAGACATCCACTCAGCAGGCGGTGGTCAGTATTACCACTCCCATGACATGGGTGTCAGGACCCTTGGCTCCCAATAGCAGCAGTGTTAAAGTGCTAGAGCTTTGGGTGTTGGGATCCTCAGCTCTCAGCACTTGGGGGAAACTTGGTACTCCTCCAGTGTCAGGGACCCATGGTATCTCTCTCATCTTCTCTATACTTCCACAGTCCATCCTATCTCCAGTCCTCTGCTCCCCATCCTTTTTACTGTCACTCTCTGCAACAGTTCTGCAGCCTCCTCAACCACTCTGTTACCACAACAGCTGCCTAATGAGGTGCCTAATGCCACCAATGAGGCACAGCCTGCTGTCACCAGCAGAGTCACCATCTCTTCTGAATACCAATTCTACCCAGGTAAATATCACAAGCCGGTAAGCAAAGACCACTCAAGAGAAGGCTTTCATCTGACTTAATGGTGCAACATTCTGGGAAGCACAAAATAGTATCTGGGGGCTGACTCAGAAAGCAAGCTAAACACCCTAGTTATATAGTAAGAAAAAGGGAAATGGTACAGGTATAGTATGCAAATACAGCTTTGTAATTTGTATCCATCACAAGCCTTACATAAGAACCAATCCAAGGCTTCAAATTGCACCAATAAAAAGTTTTCTTCCCAGCCGCTCAGCAAAGTGCTCTTCCCCTGACCCCTTGATCTGAGTGAGAATAGCTGGAAGGTGTGTAGGGTCACGTAGAATTCACCAAGACTTGTCCCGGAGTAATGTCTTCCAAGACAAGTGTGTGTTACCTGGAGCAATCAGCCAAGGCTTCCTGAAGTGCAGCAGTGGTTGTAGTGGTCCCCTGAAGCTGCTGGAATGTTCTCAGGTGACCATAAAGTTTACAAAGCATCCAGGATGCTTCAGGGCATTATGGACAATGACAAAAGGTGCTGCTTAGCTGGCAGTTCTCCTCGCAAGGCTGCCAGGCAGAAGGGAAGGACCTGCTGGCTGCCATTCAAGAGATCCAAAGGCTCTCCAGGGACAATTTTGCTTATTCACAGAAACAAACTGAAAAAGACAAAGCTGGAGGTATAGCTTAGGTGGGAGGATGTGACTTAAGAGAGGGGTGTGGCTAAGGGGGGGAGAGTGTCTACCTAGCAAGCCCAAGGCTCTGAGTTCAAACTCTAGTACAATGCCCCCACCCCACCCCAAAGAAAACCTGAAAACATGAAAAGACTACCCATTACAATGATGGAGGTTTAAGGAAAGCTCAACACAAAACCAAACTTCTTTTAACAGAGTAGAAAATTATAACACTCATAACTCTACCAAGCCAGGAAAACCACACCACAATGGCCATTTTGGTGTAAATCTCAAAACCTACAATTTTTCACACATTTGCAAAATGGAGAGGGTAGATCCTGCAGGGAATGGTTAATACAAAGCAGGTACTCAATAAATATTTGAAAACATAAGTGAACACATCGTATTCTGCACTTGTTTTGTAACCTAGGCAACCGCCCCTTTCTTATTACTGTCAATGAAGCAATCCAGTGTCCCTAAAGGATTTTAGTGCGCAGTCTCAGAACTGACTGGCAGACTCCATGGCAAGATGTGCAAACCTTTCCTATAAGCACACACAGGCAAGAACAGGAAGCCAGGCAGTGGGCCCCAACTCTGGTATCACCAACGACCTCTAAAAATGAAATACTCAAAACACACTCATTATACTTCAGTGTCGCTTCCAAATTGTAATATTATGATTTTGCAGGGAGTCATAATGGGAATCAAACCCAGGGCCTGATACATGCAAAGTGAGCACGGCCTAAGCCCCCTGGTGATTTTCTTTTTCTTTAATGGGACAAATAGCTCAAAATCTGACATTTAAGCTATATTCCCAAAGTAATATCGTTAATATCAACCAAGTCAAAAGCCTGGCTGAGCCCCAGTGGCTCATGCCTATAATCCTGGCTAACCAGGAAGCTAAGATCTGAGGATCCCAGTTCAAAGCCATCCTGGGCAGCAAAGTCCATAAGACTCTTATCTTCTATTAACTACCAAAATGGAGGTGTGACTCAAGTGGTAGAGCACCAGCCTTGAACCAAAAAGCTAAATAAGAATGTCAGAGCCAGGTGCCAGTGGCTCATTCCTGTAATCCTAGCTACTCAGGAGGCTGAGCTCACGGTTCAAAGCCAGCCTAGGCAGCAAAGTCCATAATACTCTTATCTTCTATTAACTACCAAAATGGAGGTGTGACTCAAGCGGTAGAGCACCAGCCTTGAGCCAAAAAGCTAAATAAGAATGTAAAGAGCCAGGTGCCGGTGGCTCATGCCTGTAATTCTAGCTACTCAGGAGGCTAAGATCTGAGGATCACGGTTCAAAGCCAGCCTAGGCAGGAAAGTGAGACTCTTATCTCCAATTAACCACCAGAAAACCAGAAATGGCTCTGTGGCTCAAGTGGTACAGTGCTAGCCTTGAGCTGAAGAGCTAAGGGACAACACCCAAAGTTCAAGCCCCATGACCGACAAAAGAAAAAAGAAAAAGAACATAAAGACTCTGAGTTCAAGCCTCAGTATCCAGCACGCATGCATATACATATAGCCTGGATATAAAGTCACTAATAGCCCACTAATAGATGTGTTTGTGATGCCCCTAATGTCGAGGTAGACATAACAGGAAAACCAGACTCTGACAAACAGTTGCACAGAGCAAAACAAGTGATAAACATACAAGAACATAGTGACAAGGAGATACAGAACCAAGAATTCTAATGTTAATAATAATGGCTTAGGCATGGTGGCACCTGTAATTCCAGCTACTAGGAAGGCAGAGATCAAGAACATTATGGGTCGACGTCAACCTGGGCCAAAAGTTAGCAAGACAATCTAAACAAACAAGCTGGGCCTTGTTTTTCCCCACTATGAAGGATCATCATTACAAGCAAAAAAGATGGAGTATAGATTAAATGTTGAAGGTCCACCTATAAAGTGCAAATCCCTGGGTTCAAACCTGGGTACTGGCAAAAACAAAAAGATTAATAATCATGTAGGACTATGTTATTATAGCTACTCTTGTTAATAAATTACATATAACTATAATAATAAAAATGATAGCCAACGTAGAATTAAACTCTGGTTTGATATCTTCTTAGTCATAGTCACTTTTTTTTAATCATAGAACATACCTTATTAATGATGTGGGTGTCCCTTTCAAAACACAGGCTGAAATTTGGCCCCCAACTGTGTCAGTGTTGAAAGGCAGTGGCACAAAGTTCAGGTCATGGTCACAAAGGCTCTGCTCTCATGGGAGATTACAATTGTTCTCCAGAGATGAGATTCCTTCCTGAGGTAGGGAGTCTTGCTGTCTCTCAAGACTAAATCAGCTACTTCAAGCTCAGGATGTTAAAAGCTAGGCAATCCCTTATAGGCCCTTGAGGTTTTTTTCTCCTACAGGTGCCTGATTGCTCTTCCCTCATCTAGCATATTACTGCAGAACCTCACTAAATGTAGGGTTCGATCTTGAACTCCATGCCTCCAGAATTCAGAGCTAAATGAATTTCTTTTTCTTGTAAATTACTTAGTCTCTAGTATTTTTGTCACAGCAACAATAACCAACAAAGACACGTAATGACCAACATAGACAAAATCCAGTTCTCAGGGAGCTTGCACTCCAGAGTGGAAAAGAAAAATGGTAAAATGTGGATCCTGCCAGACGGCCACCAGCAATGGTTATAGAGAAAAACGATGTGAGAGAAAGGTCAAGGATAGGGAAAGGAAAAATGGAAATGTTCGTTCCAAGTTTAAACCAGTCCCTTCAGTCAGGCATCAGTATCTCAGGCCTATAATACTAGCCACCTAAGAGGCTGAGATCTGAGGGCTACAGTTAAAAACCAGCCCAGACAAAAAAGTCTGTGAGACTCATCTCCAATTAAGAACCAAAAAAGCCAGAAGTGAAATTGGGGCTCAAGTAATAGATTGCTAGCCTTGGGCCAAAAAGTTTAGGAATAGTGGGTAGGCTCTGAGTTCAAGCCCCAGTACTGGCACAAAACAAAAACAAAAGGACAGCATGGCTCAAGTATATGGAATGTTTATGCATCCTATGCATACTTATGCATCCTAGTATGCATAAAGCCCTGAAATTTATCCCTAGCACCATGAAATTCTGCAATAATTATGTGAAGAACCAGCAACTGAGAAATAAAAACTAGGACTTCATGGGTCAAGCCAGGCTTATTGGTACATGCTTATAATCCCAGTACTCCAGAGCTGAGACCAGAGAGTTGTGCGTTCAAGGCTGAGCACACACAAATAGAGATCTTATCTAAAAGGAAGGAAGGAAGGATGGCAGGAAGGAAGGAAGGAAGGAAGGAAGGAAGGAAGGAAGGAAGGAAGGAAGGAAGGAAGGAAGGAAGGAATTTTAGGTACCAAAAAGGATCAATTTAAGGGACAAACTGAATCCAATCACAGCTACCACTTCCTGTATCCTGTGATATACTATTTACCCCTCACTCAGGCTTAAAGAAAAGTAGCCTCACATCCCCCATATACCAGACAACAGAAGCCCCAGCAATGATGGACCTGGCTGGAGGTCACACATGGGCTAAGTGCTAAAATTGCCATTTTAACCCTAAGTCCACCCTATTCTGCCTCCCCAGGAAATGCCCACCCATGGTCTGAGGATCATTCCTCTGCCAATACCTACCTTTTTTTTCCTGTGTCAGTACTGAGGCTTAAACGCAAGGCTTCAAGCTCTTGCTTGGCTTTTTTGTTCAAGACTAATGTTCTACCACTTGAGCTTACCCTTCCACATCCGACTTTTTGCTGGCTAATTGGAAATAGGAGTCTCAAAAAGTTTCTGGCCCAAGCTGGCTTAAAACTACGATCCTCAGATCTCAACCTCCTGAATCTAGGATTGCAGAGGAAGCTAACAGTGCCACACCACCTACCTTCCTCTTTATCCTACTTAAGATGTGCCTTTCAGTATTTTACAGATTTCTTATATCTCAAAACAATCCCTAAAATGTTTTAGGGTCCTGGGCTAACCACCGGAGGCTGGCTCCTTGTTTGCAGTGCTCTTCCTCCTCCTTTCTCCAGGAAGAAAAAAGTGAACGGAAATGAAGACCCTCAAATATTTAAATGACAATTTCCAGACGCAATCAGGAATTCTTTGCTTAAACACACGATCTTCTAAGCAACCCCGAAGCAGCTCTCTTTTGCTTCGAGATTAAGATGATCCTGACAGCAAATGAGCTTTCACACAGCTCATTATCCAACAGGGACAGGCACCCCAGACCAAACACAGCACAAAGGAACTAAATCTGGGTTGTCCCACAAAGTACATTCCTCTCCTGTGTCCTCATCCCAACTGACCAGCCTCTTGGGCCTAAAACTCAAGGCTTCGCCTCCTCCCCTTTCCTTCTCCAAGTCCACATCCAGCCCATCAGCAGTCTCCACCCAGGCCATTCCAAGAGGTCCTCTTCTCTCCCCTTCCCTGCCTCTGCCACAGAATAGGCACCCAGTATCTCTTGCTTGGACTCAGTGATGGGCCCCTGGCTTACCCTCTGACCCCTTGACAACTCTTTATCTTTTCACAACAGAGAGAGTAAAGGAATCAAGCTGGCCAGCGGTGGCTCTCTCCTGTCATCTTAGCTACTCAGGATGGCTGACACCTAAGGATTGAGTTTTCAAGCCAAGCTGGGCAGAAAAGTGGAACTCTTATCTCCAAATAACCAGCAAAAAGTGAAAGGGTGGCTCAGTGGTAGAGCACCAGCCTTGAGCTAGAAAGCTAAGAGAGAATGTGAAACCCAGTGCAAGGTCCAGCACATACACACACACACACACACACACACACACACACACACACACACAAAGTAAATGAATCAGACTGTGTCACATGCCTGCCTAAAATCCTTCTAGATAACCAAGATGAACCTACATTCCTAACCCCTCCCAAGCACTGTGAGATGACAGGCACTACCCAAGATCCAGAAATTTGCTCTTTGCAAGTTCACTCTTGGAGATTTTTATCTCCGATTAGCCAATAAAAAGCAAAAAGCAAACAGCAGAGCATTGACTCTAGTGATAAAGCACCAGCCATGAACAAAAATGATAAAAGAGGGCTGGGAAGGTGGTTCAGTGGTAGAGTGCTTGCCTTGCATGCCTAAGGCCCAGGGTTTGATTTCTCAGCACCACATAGGCAGAAAAAGCCAGAAGTGGCACTGTGGCTCAAGTGGTAGAGCACTAGCCTTGAGCTAAGAGCTGAGGGACAGCGGCCAGGCCCAGAGTTGAGGCCCTACAACTGACAAAAAAATAAAATGCTAAAAAATATTACCCAGGACCAGAGTTCAAGCTCTACCACCTGCATCAAAAATAAATAAAAAGGAAAAAAGTGTAGACAGAAGTAAACAGTAGATCCCACATAAGCCATACCTGCAAATATGAACCTCTACTTCACTACCCTTCCTAGCTTCACATTACCATTCCCCACCTGTCCCTTCATTTTCTGGGATCTATTTAGCCTTTAATGCCATCCTACAAGCCTGAAACACATTCTCTAACTATGTGTAACCAACAACTGAAGAAAAAAACCTTTTTCTCAAACTTATTTTTATTTTGAGGTAGCAGCGATTGAACTCTGGGCGCTACTCCTGTTAGGCAGGCATTCTTACTACTTGAGTCATTCCTCCAGCCCATTTTGAACTGGTTATCTTTGAGGAAGGGTCAGGCTGACCAGGGCTGTGATCCTATTTGTGCTTTCCCATGTCACTGGGGATAACAGGAGTATGCCACTGTAACCAGTCACTGAAATTTGCTCATAGCTTCTCTCAGCCCCTGGCCTCTCTCTTTTTCCAACATCTTTTTTTTTTTTCAATTAGTGCCCAGAGTTCAAGCCCCAGGACTGGTGTGCGCACGCACACACACACACACACACACACACACACACACAGCTGGTGAAATGAGCTACCAGCGTGGACTCACCAAGAACTGTGTGTGGCTGGAGGCTATCACTAACTGCAGGCAATTTGAAAAGAACTGCCAAAGACGTTGGGAGACCCACAGCAGAAAGGCAGCAGGAATCTGTACCAAGGCATCACCCCAATACCAGGGAATAGCCAGGCTCACTGTATCCTTTGATCCTAATTTGCCTCTAATACTTCATGAGAAAATAACTATATTTTGTTTCCTGAAGCAGATCCAAGCACAATGTCTGACACATAGTAGGTGCCCAATAAATGGTCCCTGATGCCGGGTTCATCAGGTTCACACCTGTAATCCTAGCTACTCAGACGAATGAGATATAAGGATCAAGATTCAAACTTACGCCAAGCAGGAAGTACATGAGACTCATCTCCAATTAACCACCAGAAATGCAGGAAGTAGGGCCATGGCTCAAGTGGCAAAGTGCTAGCCTTGTGGGAAAAAAAAAAAAAGAAAGAAAGAAAACCAGGAACAGCACCTAGGCACTGAGTTCAAGCCCCAGGCCTGGCATTAAAAAAAAAAAAATCCCTGGTGGGGTGCCAGTGGCTCACTCCTATAATCCTAGCTACTCAGGAGGCTGAAATCTGAGGATGGCGGTTCAAAGCCAGCCTGGGCAGGAAAGTCTGTGAGACTCTTATCCAATTAACCACCAGAAAACCAGAAGTAGTACTGTGGTCAAATGTTAGAGGGCTCACCTTGAGCTGAAAAGCTCAGGGACAGTGCAAAGGCCCAGAGTTTAAGCCCCACAACCCAACCCACCCCCCAAAAAAGTCCCTGAGAGCTGGGCACTGGTGGATTATACCTATAAATCCTATAGAAAAGTCCATGAAACTCATCTCCGGCTTTTACCCAGAAGTGGAGCTGTGACTCAAGTAGTAGAGTGCTAGCCTTCTGTGAAAGAGCCTAGTGAGGGCATGAGGCCCTGAATTCAAGCCCCAAAACTAGCATATACACACATACTCTCTAAAAACAGGCTCCTGAGTAAACTAATTGAACGAATGAAGCATCTATGGGGTTGCCATCCCAATCCTCTTTTCTCTGCCATTTCCTCTCCCTCCAGAAGACCATAGAGAAAGGAGTGTGTGCAATCAAAGGTCATCATAAATCTTCTCCAGACCACTAATGGACCCTGGGCCTTGGTTCAGAGAACACAATGTGGGAAATACACACTGCCACATAGAGACATTAACCATTAAGAGACAAATTTTGGGAAATGAATCTACTCTGGTAAAAGCAGGCATTGGCAAACAATCAACAGCTATAAAGACCAGCAAATTCAGTAAAGATGAGACCTCACTGGGCATGCTCAGTGGCATACACAACACAGCATTTGACCTACATAGCCTTCAACCAGGTAGATTTGTTATTAATTTTGCCTCTACTCAACCTTGCTTCTAAGTCAGGCATGATGTACCATGCCTATAGTCCTAGCCACTCAGGGGGCTGAGATCTGAAGATGATGGTCAAAGCCAGCCAAAGTAAGAAAGTCTAAGGAAGTCTTATCGCCAATTAACCACCTAAAAAGCTGGAAGTATAACTGTGTTCAAGTAGGAAAGCACTACCCTTGAGCAAAAAAGCTAAGGGACAGTGCTCAGGCACTGAGTACAAGCCCTAGTACAGACAGACAACACACAAACACACAGATACATAGAAACTAGGATAAACACACACAAACTAGAATAAAACTAGGCAAAAGAATATTACTCCAATTTCTCCTCAATTCACTAAATCCTCTAATACACATTGCAGGAATAATACTCTACCCAAGCAAGTAAAACATCTGTGATCCAGACGAAAAGCTCTCTGGGCCTCCTAAGCTCTTGAAGCAAAGCATTAGAAGTGACCACGCAACAGGCCAGCCCAGTGCTGTCACTGACCAGGCACCTTGAACGGCCACTAACTAGATACAATGTCCAAGTACTCACCTGGGTTTAATCATTTCCTAGCTCTCTTTTCCTAATCACTCTACCTTCTTTTCAGCTTTCAAGAACAGGAGGAGGAAAGGGAGAGGGAAGAGCAGACACAGGCTATTTTGAGAGAGAAAAGGATTCCAAAGTTAAGTGCAACTTCCACTAACATAGTAACAGATCTCCAAGGAAACCAGGGTGACTGGAGCATTCTGTGTCTAGAACTCCATGGAGAAACAATTTGGTTTCCATCCATCCATCCAGGGACACCTTGCTCCAAGTTTTCACGTAAATAAAAGCCTGGGACGTTTCAGCTGGAAGCAATATGAACATTTCCAAACAGTGCAGGAAGAGATGACCCAGCAGTCAGTCCACCCAGTAGAGATCAGCAAGAACTTTCCAAGGCTTAATTCAAATCTCACGGTCCCAAACCTATTATAAGATCAAGGAACGTTATTAAGGGGAGAGCAAAGGATCTCACCATAGTCTCCAATGCCTTTACAAGGCTCTCTGCATTTTTCTTGGGCTTGTTTTTCTAAAAAATAAAAATGAAAAGAAAGAAAAGAGGAGTGCTGGGTGCTGGTGGCTCAAGGCTGTCATCCGAGCTACTCAGGAAGCTGACATGAAAGGATCACAGTTTGAAGCTAGCCAGGATAGGAAAAGCCATGAGACTCTGATTTCCAATTAATCAGCAAAAAGCCTGATGTGGAGCTGTGGCTTAAGTGATACAGCACCAGCCTCAAGTGAAAAAGCTAAGGGACAGTGCCTAAGTTCAAGGCCTGGATAGAACCAGAGAGACAGAGAGAGCTGATTCCTAGAGGTTTTCCTGGACACTGTAATCACCCCTAGTACACTGGGAGCGCCCTCCTGACTTCCCCATCTTTCTATATCTCCGTCCATATCTAGGCTTCCCAACTTTGAGGAGGAAACTTCAGATGTCACCTGAAGGGGAAATAATACGACTAAATAGAAAACTGCCCACCCTAAAAGGAAAGTGTTTTCGTTTACTTTCTCTTTTTATTTTTTTTTAATTTACATGAAGCTTCCCTTGCAGAGACTGGAGACTGGAAGCCGCCAAGTTGGCAGGGGTACGCCTGCGCGCTGGAGGTCGCCTAGGATGACAAGTAGCAAGCTTTTGGTGGGTAGTGGTAACTGTTTTCACACACCAAAGTTTAAAGGGAACTAGGCTGGGGGGCGGAGGGGTTGCTGAGATCGGACCACAGCGAGCCACAGCCTCCTGAGCCAGGTACAAAGCGCGCTCTGCGCCCTGCCTTCCTCCACCGTTCTCCAGGGGTGCAGGGGGACAGAAAGCCGCCGGCTGGCCGGGAACCAACCGGCGCA
>NW_012267326.1:4905478-4914740 GCF_000151885.1 Dipodomys ordii
GAGCCCGCCGCCCTCGCCGGCCTTCTGCCGCCCCCTCTCGGATCCCAAGGGGTGAAAGGCAGGCTGGGCGCGGCGCTCCCCACCCCTGGCCACCCTGGGACCATGGAGGGAGGGGCGTCCACACCCACCCGCCCGCCGGGGCCACGCGCGGACACGGACCCCTGGAAATCAGCCTCTCCCCCAAACTGGGCCACCTGGCCGACCTGGCGCCCCTGCATGTGCTGCCACAATCACTGGCCGCTCATTCAGGTGTAATCTAGCTACTCAGGTGGGCATCAGGGCCGGGGTGGGGCTAGAGGTGAGGCGCGCAAATGCCCTGCACCTCACACTAGTCCCAGCCCTGATGGACACAGACCACTCTGAATCATTGTGATGACCAGCACCGTGCACACAAGGAGCACGCACCTCAAGGGGTTCAGGGTCTGAAACTGTCCTGCAAGGCGGGCAAGGGACAGCTGATCACAAACACAAGCAGTCTCGGTTGCCTAGGACTTATTTCCCTGTCTCCACGTCAAGCAGACTCCCCTCGAGTGGAGGTCAACTGCTTTCAAGTCTAAAAGTGTCACTGTGTGGCAAAAGCAAGAAATGTGCACTCTTTACACCCCAGGAATAATCTATGTAAATATACTCAGTGTAATCTGGGCGTTAACCTAAGAAAAACAAGCTCTAAGGAGCTTAGATCTCCCCTTCCCAAGAGCATGCAAAAGAAATACACAAGGTGATACTGCATACCATTGGTTCACACCTGTAATCCTAGTTACTCCTATGCTGAGATAGGAGCATCATGGTTCAAAACAAGCCTGGGCAGGCAAATCTGTGAGACTCTTTATAACTAACCACCAAAAAGCCCAAAATGAAGCTGTGATTCTTGTGACAAAGTATCAGCCTTGAGAGAGAGAAAGAGAAGTCCCAATATGGGCAATAAGTAAATGAATAATTAAATAAATACATACATAAATAAATATCAATTCTTACAGAAAGCTTTCCTCAACATGTCTGAGTATAACAAGGAGGAAAATAACGTACAAAAATCTCTTTAGAGAGGAAAATAGCTTTGTGATCGCTAGCAAGACAACTTGAGAACAAATGCAAAAGAAATTGGCAAAAGGAAGAGAAAAATGGAATACATCTGTTTAAAATTATTCACAAAATACCTATGTCTACTATAGAAGCCATTTCCTTAATTTAGCCAGGTTTTTAGTCATTAATGAAACTTTAAAATGCAAGTAGGTTGACAGGAAGCCTTGTATGATTTTAGAGTGAAAAATTGTGAGCAAAATCAGTAGTCCCTAACCAAGCCAAGTCGCTCATCTCTAATCCTAGCTACTCGGGAGGATGAGATCTGAGGATCTCGGTTCAACATCAACCAGGCAGAAAAGCCCATGAGACTCTGCAATTAACTAGTAAAAAGCCAGAAGTGGAGTTGTGGCACAAGTGGTAGAGCACCAAATTTGAGTGAAAAAGCTGAATAAGGGCATGAGGCCTGAATTCAAGCCCCAGCATCAGCACACACAGCACTACCACCACTGTTACCACTACCACACCACACATTAGTAGCTCTGGATGATGCTGACTCTGAGCCTTGTCCTGTAGGTAGACCTGAAGAGCCAGTAGAGCATTTCTGGAGCTTCCTTCTCTAGCTAACACTGTCAGTCTGGACAGTGACCCACAAAGCTGAGAGGAGTGGAAATTAATCTCATTGACCAAATGTGGTGAACGAGGCTAGTCACCACCAGATCGCCCGCTGATTTCATTTGTTTATACTTCTGTTAAAAACACCCCTTGTCTCAGATAATAAAACAGTAATAGCTAGACATTCATAGGTGATTCACATCTAGCAACCATCTAATTCTCCCAACTCTCCCATAAAGAGACTCCATTCTTATTCTCTGTTCACGGATGAAGGAAACTGAGCCAAGAGCAGTGAAGCAACTTCCCCAAGTTCTCCTAGAAGGAGGTTCTGAAATCTGAGGACTGTGTTTCCATTTATCTTGTGCTGGTCTTAGGGCTTGAACTCAAGGTCTGGGCACTGCAAGAAAAAATTCTTTTCTATTAAAGTTGTTTGCTTCCTGACACTTCTGTGAGAAGTGTTTTTCTGAAAAGTTCCCGCTTTGGCCAGGTGGCTTGGCCCTTGATAATTGCATTTGATCTTTAATGAAAATATCCTGTTAGGGGCTGGGAAGGTGGCTCAGTGGTAGAGCACTTGCCTTGCATGCATGAGGCCCTGGGTTCAATTCCTCAGCACCACATAAGCAGAAAAAGCCAGAAGTGGCGCTGTGGCTCAAGTGGTAGAGCACTAGCCTTGAGCTGAAGAGCTGAGGGATAGCGCCCAGGCCCAGAGTTCAGGCCCATGACTGACAAAAAAAGAAAGAAAGAAAATATCCTGTTAGAAGCTCATTGAATTTGGGCTGGGAATGTGGCTTGGTGGTAGAGTGCTTACCTAGCATGCATGAAGCCCTGGGTTTGATTCCTCAGTACCACATAAACAGAAAAGGCCAGAAGTGGTGCTGTGGCTCAAGTGGTAGAGCGCTAGCCTTGCACAAGAGAAGCTCAGGGACAGTGACCAGGCCCTGACTGAGGCCCAAGACTGGCAAGAAAAAAAAAAAAAAGCTCATTGAATTTTAGTTAGATCCTGTTAATTAAGCCAAATCCTTGCCACAGACTGTGAACCTAAGCTCAGCATGTGGAACCAGAGGTGCAGAGCCTGCTGGGTTAGGGATAAAAAGGGAGCAGCCTGCTTGCTTGCTAGATTTTTGGGGATGGTGAGCCACTCTGCAGAAGTAAAACTTGCTTTGCCAAGCGCCTTTCAGGTTGGTGTCCTTATTCCTATGAGACACCCCAATACCCAAAGCCATTTCTAATAGTGCTGTTATAGTCAAGGCTGGCACTCTACCATATAAGTCACAACTCCACTTCTGGCTTACTGATGGGTAATTGGAGATAAGAGTTTTATGGACTTTTTGCCTGAGCTGGCTTCAAACTGCATTCCTCAGATCTCAGCTTCCTGAGAGCTGGCTACCTAGGATTACAGGTGTGAGCCATAGACCTGGGCTCTGAATCTCAATTTGTGTGTGTGTATGTGTGTGTGTGCACACACACACACACACATCAATCCTAGGGCTTGAACTTAGGGCACTGACTGGCCCCAAGTTTCTTGTGCTCAAGGCTAATACTCTACCCCTCCCGACTTTTTTGTAATTTATTTTGGAGATTGTCAGGATCTTTCCTGCTTTGGCAGCTTTGATTCTCAAATCTCAGCCTCCTGAGTGGGTAGGAGGATTGATTATAGGTATGAGCCACTGAGCCAGGCTTTGAGTATTAATTCTAAACCAGCACATTATGCCACTGGTGACATTGCTTCATAATGGATGGGCTTTCATTTCCTGAGCTTAATGAAACCACTGAACGTACCACTGGGTGCCTGGAATTTCATTTCCGGTTATATTTTGCACATTTAGGAATCCATTCTTGCTTTGCCATTCTGAGGAGAGCAGGGAGGGCTTGGGCACCCAGCCCCAGGGCTATACTCCATGACAACAATTATTTCTTCCTTGATAACAAAGCCCAATTTTACAAGAAAAACAACTCTGGAAGAGCCAAGGCTGAAGCAAGGTCTGCACATTCCATGTCCAGTGAGTGCTCTTGCACACACAGTGCTTGCCTCAACCTCAGTAATTATATGGATGTTCAGTTTGGCTACTCAGTGTGGAGACAAAAACACCAGAAACTAAGTTAGGGATGCTTTACTCTCTAAATGAACAAGCAGCATTAAGATCACTCAGGGAAAGCTAGGAATGGTGGTACACACCTGTAATTCCAGCCAGGAGGCACAGGTAGGAAGATTATAAATTCAATGACAGCCTGGACTATGTACTGAGACGAGAGAGAGAGAGAGAAATGGAGAGTAAGTGGGGCTCTTAACAACAGTAATCATTCACAGAATATTAAAACTAAAATAAAATTCCTCTATTAAATGACATGACAACACACACACCCAACACACACATACGCCTTAAGATTCCGAGAGCTGGACTTTTGAGCTCTTACACATGGCTGATAAAAATGCAAAATGGAATAGCCATTTTGGAAAATAATTGGGCTGTTTCTTGGAGGGGGGGGCACATTGGGACTTGAACTCAAAGCCTGGGTGCTGTCCTGTAGCTTTTTTGCTCAAGGCCAGGGGTCTCCCACTTGAGCCACAGTTCCACTGCTGGCTTTTTGCTGGTTGAATAAATATAAAAGTCTTAGTTTTCCTGCCTGGCCTGGCTGAGTAGCTGTGAGCCCACTGTACCCAGCTGGCAGTTTCTCTTGAAGTTAAATATACCCTTACCATGTGACGATCACAATTTGTATTTTTTTAATTTTTGAGATAGTGTCTCACTATATAGCCAAGGTTAGCTTCAAACTTCTCAAATTCATAATCCTGCCTCAGCTTCCCAAATTCTAGAATTATACACATCCACCAGCATATCCAATAATTTGCTTTAAAATGTGTGTGTGTGTGTGTGTGTGTTGATGGACATGGAAGCCAAGACTTTACTACCTGTCAGCTATTTCATGGTTCTCAGTTCTAATGAAAACCTATGTTTGTGCACAAAAATGATATGGAAATGTATATTGATACTTTATTCATAATCAGCAAAATAACCAAAATGTCCTTCAACAGGGAATGAAGACAAAAACAAAAATATTATATAATAATACAATTAAAAGGATGAAAAGACAGCAAGCTAGCTTGGTATCAATGACTTACACCTGTAATCCTAGCTACTCAGGGGACTGCCATCTAAGGATCATGGTTTGAAGCCAGTCCAGGCAGGAAAGATCATAAGACTCTTATCTCCAATTAACCACAAAAATCCATAAGTGGAGCTGTGGCTCATGTAGTAGAGCACTAGCCTTGAGCAATAACGCTCAGGAACAGTTCCCAGGCCAAGAGATCAAGCCCTAGGACCAGAAAAGACAGAAAGCTATTGATAAATTGCAACATCATAGATGAATCTCCAGTACAATTTTTATATAAAAGATTGAAGCGAAGCCTGGTACTGATTGCTCATGCCTGTAATACTAGCTACTCAGGAGTCCAAGATCTGAAGATAGCAGTTCAAAGCCAGCCAGGGCAGAAGTAAAAACTGTCATTCAAGTGGTACAGCAATAGCCTTAAGCACAAAAGCTCAAGGATAACACCCAGGCCCTGAGTTCAACTGCAGAAGCAGTCCTGTACAAACACACACACACACACACACACACACACACACACACACGAAAGCATGTACAGGTAATTCCATGTTTATGATGATCTGGAAAAGGCAAAAACATGGTGAGGAACAGAACTATGATTACCAGTAGGTTAGGGTGAAACAAGGCTTTGACCACAAAAAGGAAGTTGCGAGAACTATTTGGAGATATGTGTAGTGTTGAAACTGCTCTATGTCTTGATTGTGGCAGTGATCCCAAGGATGGGATGGCAGCTCTTGTCAAATCACCAGCCCAAGCCAGGTGCTAATCTGGAGGCTGAGATCTGAGGATCATAGTTCAGCAGCCTGTGAAGGAAAGTGTGTGAGACTCTCACCTCCACTTAACCACCAGAAAAGCAGAAGTGGCGTTGTGGCTCAAGTGGTAGAGCACTAGCCTTGAGCTGAAGAGCTCAGAGACAGCACCCAGGCCCAGAGTTCAAGCCCCACAACTGACAAAAGCAAAAACAAAAACACCCGCCAAGCAGCCAGGCATAGTAACTCCTGCATGTAATCTAGCAGTTAGAAGGCTGATCTTAAGTTTGAAACCAGACTAGGCTACACATTGAGATCCTACAAAACTCCATCCAGAAGAGTATATTTTATTAAATGTAAACTTCTAAAATATATTTATTAAAAGAAGAAAAATACATGAGATCCTTCATGCTAGAGAATGGGTTTTCTATGTTAAAGGACCAAAGCCTGAGCCAGGCACTAGTGGCTCAAGCCTCTAATCCTAGGTACAAAGGAAGCTGAAATCTGAGGGTTACAATTTGAAGCCAGCCCAGGCAAAAATGTCTGTCAGACTCTTATCCAATTAACTAGCAAAAAGTCAGATGTGCAGGTGTGGCTCCGATAGTAGAGTGCCCGCTCTGAGCTTGCACATGCGCGCGCACACACACACACAAACATAAAAGGCAAGAGGCCTTAAGTTCAAGCCCAATGGATGGATGGATAGATAGATAGATAGATAGATGTGACTGTAGTTTTCTTTTTACTTTGTGTGGACAACTTGGTTTCTCTCAATTGTCCCAGGCAAATAAAAAATTACATGAAATGTGCCTGATTATTTTCTAGAGATGTTTCTTAGCCTTTAAATGTGAACAATTTTCTCCTTCTTTCCTTTTTTTTTTTTTTTTTTTTGCTGGTCCTGGAGCCTGATCTCTGGGCCTGGGTGCTGTCCCTTAGCTGTTCAGCTCAAGTCTAGCGCTTTACCACTTGAGCCACAATGCCACTTCTGGCTTTTTCTGCTTATGTGGTGCTGAGGAATCGAACCCAGGGCCTCATGCATATAAGGCAAGCACTCTACCATTGAGCCACCTTCCCAGCCCCTCTTTCCCTTTTTTTTGTGCACTATTGCAACACAAAAGAAGACCTCACAAGGAAGAGGTAACAATGCTCAATAGAAAATGTACTCATTATCTTACTCATGTAATTGTAGCCCCTCTGTACAGTATCGTTACAATAAATATATATATTAATAAAAAGGAAGATTTCACACTCTTGCTTAGCTTTTTTTGCTCAAGGCTGGCACTCTACCACTTGAACTACCCCTCCACTTACGACTTTTTGCTGGTTAATTGGAGACATGAGCCTCTTCTACTTTTGCCCAGGCTGGCTTTGAACATTGATCCTCAGATCTCAGCCTCCTGAGTAGCTAGGATTACAGGTGTGAGCCACCAGCTCCTATCTAGTATGAATAATTTTCTGTAGCCAAATTATGGGATTTGAAACATTCACAAAAAACCTAAGTTGCCAAGGAGGGAAAGGATGTGAGTGGACCTTATACTTTATATCTGCAAATGTAAGAACTGGCTTTCCCAAAATTTAAACAGGGAAAAATATTCCACAGAAAGTCTTGTCTGTACTCTCTAGTCTAAGGAATGAAGACAATACATAAATAAATCCCTTGCCACATGCTGATGTATTTTTTAATTCAACATAACATTCAGGAAAGGACACAGTGATGGATCCTTAAAATCCTAGCACTCAGGAGGCTGAAGCAGGATTGGGAGCTTCCTAATAAGACCTTGTCTGGAAAAAAGAACACAAGGAAGAAAGGAAGGAAGGAAGGAAGGAAGGAAGGAAGGAAGGAAGGAAGGAAGGAAGGAAGAAAGACAGGGATGGACAAAACCTAGCACTCAGGTTGATTTCTACAAAATTATAAAATAGAAAACAAGACTGCCTGGAGCAAAAGGCAAAACAGTAGAGACCCCACTGAAGAGCATATAGATTTCAAGAACAGCCAAGTGCTGGTGTCTCCATACCTGTAATCCTAGCTACTCAGGAGGCTGAGAACTGAGGATGGTGGTTCAAAGCCAGCCCAGTCAGGAAAGTCTATGGAAGTCTTATCTCCTATTTAAAAAAATAAAAAGAAAAGAAAAGAAAAGCTAGAAGTAAAGGTGGGGCTCAAATAGTAAAACACCAGCCTTGAACAGACAAATCCAAGTGAAAGTGTAAGGCCCTGGGTTCACACCCAATTACTCGGCGGGGGGGGGGGGGGGAGGGAGGGGGGGAATTAAGAACAAGACCAAACCAAAATCTCAGGCTAAGAATGGTAGAACCTTGGTTCTTTCTTTGTGAGACAAACGTTTGAGACCCTAAATTCCATCGCTATCACTGGGAGAAAAAAAAGGAAAGACAAAACAAGCAGGTGTTCCTACTCACCCCCCATTGACAGTGGGGTGAGGCAGAGGAAAGGAAACATGGAGACTCACGACTCACGTTGCTGCAGAGGTGGGCGCCTTTATTTATAGATTTCAAGCCTTTCTTTCAGCTGCATGCCTTGCTTTCTGACAAAACACATTTGGGATCATCAGGTTCTTGGATTTACTGGCAGACATTATGCAGTAAATTATTTCTGGCTATGAGAGCATGGCCAGTTGATGTGCATACCAGAGCTCTGTAGCTATGCCTGTCATAATGTCAATAGACAGTGTTTAAGTTCTAATAGTCTCCCTGCAAACATTTTATGCACACCATTCATCCATCCCCTCTTTACTTTGTGGTGCCAGAGAACAAAGCCAATCCTTACATGTGCCAGGTAAGCACTCTACCCCTGAGCTACATCCCCAGCCCACCTTCTTTTGTTTTTTCTTAGTATTTTTTTTTAATTATCAAGGTGATGTACAGAGGGGTTATAGTTACATAACTAAGGTAATAAGTACAGTTCTTGTCAAGCCAGTCCTGGGGCTTGAACTCAGATATGGGCATTGTCCCTTGGCTTTTTTATTCAGGGCTGGTACTCTACCACTTAAGCCACAACTCCACTTGCAGCTTTTTGCTAGTTAAATGAAGATAAGAATCTTATGTGGTTTTTTTTTTTCCCAAGCTCGTCTTAAATCTCAATCCTCAGATCTCAGCCTCCTGAGAAGCTAGGATAACAGGAGTGATTCACCAGTACTTGGCAGCTTTATTTGCTTTTTTTAAATCCACTAACAGAATTAGTGGATTGAGAAGGTCAACAGAAGGGTTATTTATTTATTTATTTATTGTTGGTGATGGGGCTTGATCTCTGGGGCTGGGCACTGCCCTCATCTCTTCAGATCAAGGCTAGTGCTCTACCACTTGCGCCACAGCACCACTTCCGGTTTTTTCTGCTTATGTGGTACTGAGGAATCAAACCTAGGGCCTCATGCATACACTCTATCACTGAGCCACCTTCCCAGCCCCAATGGAAGGATTTTTATTTTCTTTTCACTTTCCATATCAAGTATATATAACAAATTTCATCAAACAAACATTTGGGATTGGAGGAGGCAGAGTTGTAATCCAGGGCCCTTTTCATCCTATGGATATGAATGGACATCCAACTTTGTCTCATTCTTGACCAGGGGGCCTCTTTGAGCCTCAGTCTTCTTACATGAAAAAACTGTGCTGAAATGGGACTACCTTAAAATAAAAAGCTTCTGCACAGATAAAGCTATCGCAACTAAGCTAGAAAGACAACCAACTAATTGGGAAAAAATATTTACCAGCAATATATCAGACAAGGGGTTAACATCCTGTATATACAGGGAACTCAAGAA
>NW_012267326.1:4915615-4922327 GCF_000151885.1 Dipodomys ordii
ATGGAGGGGGTAACAATGTTCAAGAGGAAGTGTACTCATTACTTCACTCATGTAACTGTAACCCTCTGTATAGTATCTTTACAATAAAAAAATTATTTGTATTGTCAAAAAAAAACTGTGCTGAAAGTATCCACCTCCAGGTGCTGATATGAGGCTTAATAAAGCACCATCAAATGAAGAAGTACTGGGAGTTTTGTTTTCCATGGAACATTTTTGCTCTTAGATGAAAGAGGAAATGATATTAAATTAAACTATATTCCAGGAAGTGGTAGTGTGGCTCAAGTGGTAAAGTGCCAACCTTTAGTGAGAAAACCAAAGAAGACACAAGGCTCTGAATTCAAGCCCCAGTTCAGACACATGCAAACACACACACACACACACACACACACACACACACATTATGCTCTATTAGCACATCTCAACCCTGGCCACCCACACCCTGCCCATCTGATACTACTAACAAAATACACACCAGTGCCTAAGCCAGTTGATTTCTGCTAGCAGGGTTGTGATTGAGGCCAATGAGGGGCTACAGCTTAAAAAAGAACATCACAACTATATTAATCTGGGATGGCAGTGATTTAGATACATTTTGTCAGTAGCAAAACATAAAATTCCAGTCCCCTTAAATATCCCTTTTATTTGATGTCTGTCTGTCTGTCCCTCTCTCTCTCTCTCTCTCTCTCTCTCTCTCTCTCTCTCTCTCATATAAGAAAGAATGTTGACAGTACAAGCATTTGAACTCAGGGCCTCCAAGCTTGCTAGGCAGGTAGTCTACCACTGCCTTCAACCTTGGTTTTTTGTTTTTAGTTTTTTGGGGGAGGGGGAGTAACATTATTTTTTTTATAGTGGGGCTTGAACTCAGGGTCTGGGTACTGCCCCTGAGCTTTTTTTCTCTAGGCTAGTACTCTACCACTTTGAACCACAGCACCACTTCTGGTTTTCTGGAGGTTAATTGGAGATAAGAGTCTCACAGATTTTCTTGCCCAGGCTGGCTTTTTAACTGCTATCCTAAGATTTCAGCCCCCTTAATGCTAGGATTACAGGCATGAACCATCAGTGCCTGGCTGTTAATTTTTTAGAGGGAGAATGCCATTTATTTTTAAAGGTAGGGTCTTGCTTCTGCCAGGCTGGATGAATAGTCTTTGATTCACTTATTTTAGTGTTCTTATCAGTACTGGGATGACAGTTGAGAGCCACCAAGTCCATCTTCCCTCAGTTGACAAAAAGTCTCAAGAACTTCTATCTTGCCTGGCCTTAAACCACAGTCCTTCTGTTCTGAACCTCTTAAAGAACTAGAATTACAGACGAGTCACCAGTGCCTAGCTCATCCAATGTGTTTCCAAGAGTGTTGAGCGTTACCTACAAAATATCCTTAACTCACTTGAATTGCTCATTTTATAGTTTTATTTCCTTTGCTATCTATCAGCTCAGTGCACATCGGCACTCTTCTATTTCTTTTCTGGCTCTATTGTCTTATTCCTGATTATTCCTTACTGACATATGTCTGTTGGGTTTTTATTTTTATCCTTATTAAGGTTTTCTCCTTGGTTATGTCAATGTGTACTATCTCAGTTCTTTTTAAAATACTGTTGGTAGAGCACAAGCCAGCACATGCCCAGTTACAGATCACCCACCAGACACAAGCAAACCAGCCTGGGGCCAAGAGCCTGCAGTCTGGGGCCACTGCCACCTCTCACTCTGTGGTCAGTAGATGCCAGCTCAGGAACAAGAAGCTTGGGATTCAGGTCGGGACAATCTCTTACACCACCCTGTGGGAGCCTGCCCTTTCCAAGGACCATGCTTGTCCCCAGGGACATGCTTGTCATACAGGGACAACATCCGACTAAAACACAGTGGGAATCTGTGCCCTCTGCCCCCAGGGCCCAAATGAGATCTGGGTGCTGGAATGCTGCTCATGGCCACTGTGGAAATAGATGCCAGTCCAGGACTCAGGCCAGAATGAGGCCCCCCTTCCCACTACAACTAGTAAGAATCTGTCTAGCCCAGACACAAAATCTGGCCAAGACACTAGACTGCTGTGTACAACATAATGAGAATACACCACTAGGTTTAAATGAAGACTGGAACACCAGACTATTCTGCACATCATAGAGCTCCAACAACTGATCAGAACATGTTACCCTATCTGCATCAACCAGAGCTGAAGGTGGCCAAATGCAAAGTCTGACAGAGATTTATCCAGCAAATCACACTCCACCACCACACTTCACCACCTCCTGAATGACCCTGACAATCCCTGAACCTAAATGCATAAATCACAATGAAAGATTACAACATTCATGATCAAGACAACAAACCAAATCCAAAAGCCAACAACAATCCAGGGAAGAACCCTAGGGAACTGAGGAGAACAAAAGAACCATCAAAGAAATGATGAGAGAATCACCAATGAAATAAAATGGGATATCCAAAAATTTTTAGAATACAAGGAGGAAATGACAAAGAACATACAGGTCACCCAAAAAGATGGAGAGAAAAATTGAAATGGTGCACACCTCATTAAAAGGTGAAATTAACACCATGAGAACTGACCTCAACAAAGAACATCGAAGAATTAAAGATTCAATTCCCCTATTACAAACCATAGTTGAATGCCTATGCAACAAAGTAAAGCAGAAAACAGAGTATCAGGAGCTGAGGATAAAACAGAGGAATTGCTGGGTGCCAGTAGCTCCCACCTATAATCCTCTACTCAGGAGGCTGAGATCTGAGAATTTCAGTTCAAAACTAGCTCAGGGGAGCTGGGAAGGTGGCTCAGTGGTAGAGTGCTTGCCTTGCATGCATGAGGCCCTGGGTTCAATTCCTCAGCACCACATAAGCAGAAAAAGCCAGAAGTGGCGCTGTGGCTCAAGTGGTAGAGCACTATCCTTGAGCTGAAGAGCTGAGGGACAGTGCCCAGGCCCAGAGTTCAGGCCCCACAACCAGAAAAATAAATAAATAATTAAAAATAAAAAAGTAGCCCAGGCAGGAAAGTCTGTGAGACTCTTATCTCCAATAAAGTACTCAGAAAAAGCTGGAAATTGGGGCTGGGAAGGTGGCTCAGTGGTAGATCGCTGCCTTGCATACATGAGGCCCTGGTTCGATTCCTCAGCACCACATAAGCAGAAAAAAAAGCCGGAAGTGGCGCTGTGGCTCAAGTGGTAGAGTGCTAGCCTTGAGCTGAAGAGCTGAGGGACAGTGCCCAGGCCCAGAGTTCAGGCCCCATGACGGGACCAAAAAAAAAAAAAAAAGCTGGAAATGGCACTTTGGCTCAAGTACTAGGCTTGAGCAGAGAGGCTCAGGGACGGAGCCCAGGCCCTGAAGTCAAGCCCAAGACCAGGAAAAACAAAACAAACAAACAAACAAAAATGAGGAATTAGAGCAGAAAAAAAACAAAGGTATGAAAAAAACACTCCAAGTATACTGAAGGGAAATCCAAGAATTGGCTCAGCCAAAAGATCAAATTTACACATAGCCAGGATTGATGAGGGGGAAGAATTCAAAACCAAATGCAATGGAACCCTGATAAAATAATAACAGAAAACTTTCCCAATCCTACAACAGAAAATTTCACCCACCTGAAAGAAGAATACAGAACTCCCAGTAGACAGGCTCCAAGAAGAAATGCTTCTAGACACATCATAGTGAAAATACTTTACTTAAAAAACAAGGAATTAATTTTAAATGCAGCAAAATCAAAGAAGGAGTTGTATTACTAAGGAAAAAAGAACAGAATCACTGCAGATATCTTCACACAAACTCTTAATTCAAGGGCAGCCTGGAATGGTAGAATTCAAGTCCTAAAGGTCAACAACTGCCAACCCAAACTGGTGTACCCAGCGAAGCTATCATTTATAATTAACAGTGAAACTAAAACCTTCCATGACAAGCAAAGATTAAAGGAACTCATGAACCTTAAACCAGAATTATGAAGAATACTAAAGGGAAGCATATACTTTGAAAAAAATCAACATCAAGGAAACACATTAGAAAAAAATCATAAGAACACTAATTTAGTAAGCACAGGAAGAGGAAAGAAGCAAAATACAGAAAATCAAGAAAATGGCAGGAAGCGTGACACATCTCTCCATAATAACCTTCAAAATTAATGGACTCAATTCCCCAATTAAAAGAAATAGAGCAACAGATTGGATCAAAAAATAAGATCCATCCATTTGACCCATCTCACAGTCAAAGATAAAAACAAATTTTTAGGGAAGGGATAGAAAAAGATCTTTCATGCAAATGCATTGTACGAGAAGGCAAGAGTAGTCATACTGGTATCTGATAAAATAGATTTGTCATTAAAATCAGTATGAAGAGTTGCCAGATGCTGGTTGGCTCATGCCTGTAATCCTAGCTACTCAAGAGGCTGAGATCTGAGGATCACGGTTCAAAGCCAGCCTGGGCAGGAAAGTCTGAGAGTCTTATTTCCAATAAACCACTAGAAAACCAGAAGTGGTGCTGTGGCTCAAGTGGTAAAGTGCTCACCTTGAGCTGAAGAGCTCAGGGACAGTGCCCAAGCCCAGAGTTCAAGCCCCATGACTGACCAAAATAAAATAAAATAAAATAAAATCAGTATGAAGAGACAAGGACAGTCATTACACATTAATAAAAGGAATGATTCATGAAGAGGAAATCATAGTAGTCAATATTTGTGCAGCAAACAATGGAGTTCCTATGTTAACTAAATACTTTGGGACTTACAGAACATGATAGACCCACACACAATAATAGTGGGAGATTTTTTTAACTTATTTTATTTTGTTGTAAAGTTGTTGTACAGAGGGGTTACAGCTACATAAGTATGGTAATGAGTATATTTCTTATTAAACGTTGTTACCCACTCCTTTGTTTTTCTCCCACTATCCCTCCTCCTCTGATTGTCCTCTCAAGGTTGTCAAGTTCATTGCCAACATAGTGTCTTATGAGTATCATTGTTGCATTGGTTCACCTTTGTCCTTGTTTCACTATTTTGTTATTGCCCTTCTGTTCCCCAAATCAGACAAATGTATATACAAGACACAGGGTATCAGAATAAAAAACAGTGACTATTGGGGATAAACCAAAGGGGGAAAAAAGAAAGGAAGAACTTGATACAGTACATTAATAACAACAATGTCAACAACAACAACAAAAAAACTCTCTTCTTTCCATATCCTGGAGGTCATTTCAATTAGTATAATTTATATGGTCATATGTACATAGCTATTGAGCTATTATAATGCTATGCTATGTTTATCATAGATATATACTAATGATTACAAATGAGGGAAGCCATAGAGCTTATGTTTCTTTAGGTCTGGATTACTTCACTTAATATTTTTTTCCAAGTCTTTCCATTTCCTTACGAATGGGGCAATGCCATTCTTTCCATTGTGTATATATGCCGCATTTTCTTGATGCATTCATCTACTGAGGGGCATCTGTGTTCATTCCATATCTTAGCTATGGTAAATAATGCTTCAATGAACATAGTTGGCTGGTGGCTTTAGTGTGGCCTTGTTTGTGAACATTTGGGTAAATGCCCAGGAGTGAGATTGCTGGATCATAGGGGAATTCTATGTTTAGACTTTTGAGGAACCTCCATACTACTTTCCAGAGTGGTTGAACCAGCTTGCATTCCCATCAGCAGTCTAATGGCACTTAGTTGGAGATTTTAATACTACACTCTCACCAAACAAAACCGAACAAAAGATAAGCAAAGAAACCTCTGAATTAAATGACACCATGACCCAATTGAACTTAACAGATATCCACAGAGTATTCCACCTGACATTCTACTCAGCAGCCCATGAAACATTCTCCAAAATGGATCTTATCATAGAACACACAAAGAACCTAAGCAAATACAAAAAGATTGAGATAACTCCTTGCATCCTATCTGACCACAGTGGAATCAAACCAGTTCTCAACAACAAAACATAATTCAGAAAACACTCAAACACATGGAGATGAATAACCCAATACTGAATAACACCTGAATCAGAGAAGAAATTAAGGAAGAAATTAGAAACTTCTTACAATTCAATGAGAATGAAAACACATCACAATGGAACCTCTGGGATATAGCAGAAGCATGCTGAGAAGAAAATGTATAACTCTACAAACCAAATCTAAGACTACTACACAGAGAAAGAGCAAAGAATAGGGCAGAAATTGATAAAAAATAGGGGCTGGGAAGGTGGCTCAGTGATAGAGCACTTGCCTTGCATGCATGAGGCCCTGGGTTCGATTCCTCAGCACCACATAAGCAAAAAGAAAAAAGCCGGAAGTGGCACTGTGGCTCAAGTGGTAGAGTGCTAGCCTTGAGCTGAAGAGCTGAGGGACAAAAAAAAAAAGAAATTAATGAAATAGAGACTAAATAAAAACAATAAATAAAATCAATGAATCAAAAAGCTGATTTTTTGAAAAAAATTAATAAAATTGACAGACCACTAGCATGAAGAAAAGAAAAAATTTAAAAAATTAATAAAAAATTAAAAAAATTAATAAAATTGACAGACCACTAGATGAAGAAAAGAAGATATTCAGATCAATAAAATCGAGGTGCCACAGTAAACATTATAGAAAGAAATCCAAATGATTATTAAGGGCTACTTTCTTTTTTTTTGGGGGGGGAGGTCCGGTTGTGGGGCCTGAACTCTGGGCCTGGGTGCTGTCCCTCAGCTCTTCAGCTCAAGGCTAGCGCTCTACCACTTGAGCCACA
>NW_012267326.1:4922377-4942281 GCF_000151885.1 Dipodomys ordii
GCTGTCCCTCAGCTCTTCAGCTCAAGGCTAGCGCTCTACCACTTGAGCCACAGTGCCACTTCCGGCTTTTTTCTTTTTGCTTAGGGTGCTGAGGAATCGAACCCAGGGCCTCATGCATGCAAGACAAGCGCTCTACCACTGAGCCACCTTCCCAGCCCTAAAGGGCTACTTTCAAAACCTATATTCACAAAAGAAGGAAAACCTAGCGGAAATGGACAAATTTCTAGAGACATACAAACTGCCTAAGTTGAACCAAAAAGATATAAACCAGTTAAACAGGCCAATAACATACAAAGAGGTTAAAGAGTTCTTCGAACAAGGAAAAACCCAGGCTTGGATATATTCACTGCTGAATTCTATAAGACGTTTAAAGATGAACTAACACCAATACTCCTCAAGCTTTTCCATGAAATAAAAACAGAAGGAGCAATGCCAAACTCATTCTATTAAGCCAATATCACACTCATCCCAAAACTAGGTAAGTAAGGATCCAACAACAACAACAAAAAAAGAGAACTACAGACCAATTCTCTGATGAACACAGACGCAAAGCTCTTTAATTAAATATTAGCTAACAGAATCCAGAAATTAAAAAATCATACATTATGACCACATAGGCTTAATCCCACAGATGTAAGGCTGGCTTAACATACACAAACTAATAAATGTAATTCACCACATCAACAGAGCCAAAGACAAGAACCACATGACCATCTCAGTAAAAAAAGCCTTTGATAAAATACAGCATCCATTCGTGTTTTAAAAAAAAGAAAAGCTTTAGAGAAGCTAGGAATAGAAGGAACATCCCTTAGAACAATAAAAACTATATATAACAGACCAACAGCCAACATCACACTGAGTGAGGAAAAATTTAAAACATTTCCCCTAAAATTAGGAACAAGGCAAGGATGTCTACTCTCTCCACTCCTCTTCAATTTAATTCTGGAATCCTTAGCCGGAGCAATGTGGCAAGAAAAGGACATAAAAGGGAAAAGGAAAGAAGAAATCACATAGAGAAAGAACTCAAGCTATACCTATTTGCAGATGGCATGATCTTATACCTAAATAACCCCCAAAAACTCCATCCCCAAGCTTCTAGAGCAGATCAACCTCTTTAGAAAAGTAGCAGGATAAAAAATTAACTCACAAAAATCAGTAGCCTTTCTGTATGCCAACAATGTACCAGCAATAAGGGAAATCATGAAAACAACTCCAGTTGCAATAGCTTAAAAAAATGAAATACCGACAGGCACCAGTGGCTCATGCCTGTAATCCCAGCTACTCAGGAGGCTGAGATCTGAGGATCTCGGTTCAAAGCCAGCCCAGGCAGGAAAGTCGTGAGACTCTTATCTCCAATAAACCATTAGAAAACCGGAAGTGGCGCTGTGGCTCAAGCAGTAGAGCACTGGCCTTGACCTGAAGAGCACAGGGACAGAGCCCAAGCCCAAAGTTCAAGCCCCATGACCGACCAAAAAGAAAAAGAAAAAAAAAGAAAGGAATACCTAGGAATTAACCTGACCAAAGATGTAACTGATCTTACAGCAAAAACTATAAAAATCTGAAGAAAGAAATCAAAGAGAACACCAGAAAATAGAAAGACCTTTCATGTTCATTGTAGTGCCCACGTTGCAGGACTCCCCACCAAGAAGACCACTGACAGTCAGACATTCCAAAATGCAAAAGCAAGGTTTTATTTAGATGGGCTGCAGCTTGGGCCTCATCCTACACTCTGACACAGCAGAGCCTAGGAGGAGAGCCCCAAGCTAAGGATTTGCAGGGCTTATAAAGGCTCACAACCAGGTGTTTGGATTACCACCATGTGTTGCTCTGCTAGCTGAAACAAGGAACAAATGGTCACTGCCTTAAGTACCTTAACCCTTCATTCCCCCCCCCCCACCTGCTTGACTTATGGTCCTGAGACACAATCTTGTGGCTCTGGCCCCAAACTAAACTCCAACAGCTCTCGATCTTGAACGGGTTCTTCTAGACCCTCTCTGACCTTAGCCATAAACAACAATACCAATAACATTCAGTCCATTTTTCTTTTCTTCAGGCATACGCAGAGTGGTTGGGTAGGATGCTTGGCCCATGTTTTCCCATTGTCATCCAGGGGGTCAGCCGGTTTGGTGTGGGAGCAGTGGATCCAAGCAGCAATGCCGTCCACCTTAAGGTCAGTAGGTGTAGCCAGTAGCACCATGTAAGATCCCTTCCACCATGGTTCCAGAGATCTCAAGTTGTGCCTTCGAACAAACACCCAGTCCCCTGGTTTAAATGAATGAGGGGTAGGAATAGAAGCAGAATTATATAATGCTCTAAGCTGGGGCCACACACTCTTATGCACCAGCTGTAAATAGTCAAGCTTACTCAGAAATTTAGTATCATCCAAATCAGCAAGCAATTCAGTCTGGAGGCTAGGGATAATGGGTGGAGGGTGTATTTCAAAAGGAGTAAAGCCAAGCTGATAGGGTGAATTTCTTACTCTAAACAAGGCAAAAGGAAGGAGTGATACCCAGTCTGCGCCAGTCTCCAAGGCCAATTTAGTTAAGGTCTCTTTTAGAGTCCAATTCATTCTTTCTACCTGCCCTGAATGCTAGGGTCTATAAGCACAGTGCAATTTCCAATCTGTCCCTAGTGCTGTGGCTATGCCCTGACTTACTTTTGAGACGAAGGCCGGTCCATTGGCTGACCAGATGTTGGATGGGAAGCTGTACCTGGGTAGTACTTCTTCCAGGATCTTCTTAGCCACGTTCGCAGTCTCATGCTTTGTTGGGTAGGCTTCAACCCATCCTGAAAAGGTGTCTACAAAAACTTCTGTGAAGTCTACTTCCCAATACACACCTGGCCTATCTCCAAGGAGACGAGTTCCTTTTGTAACCGGTTGATTGGAGACATTGGTGAGCTGACAGGCTTTACAATTTTTAACTATGTCTTCAATGAGTTGATTTCCTTGCCTAATTTTTACTTCTGAGTGTTGGAGCAAGTCCTGCATTCTTCGGGTTCCCATGTGAGAGGCCTGATGGATTCTCTTTAGAATCCCTTTGCTCAATCTTTGTGGCAAGATAAGTTTCCCCTCACCAGTTTTCCACCAGTCTTTATTTTCTTCTCTGCCCAGGGGTTTATAGGCCATGAGAATTTTCTTTATCCACTCCAAGTCTTCTTGGGAGTACTGAGGCTCAGGAGGCAAAGTTTGTGGCCCTGGGTCTACTAGAGTCAGTACTTCCGCTCTGGGCTGGAGATCTACCTCCTTAGCTGCTTGACCAGCCAAATTATTTCTTTTGGTTATAGAATCAGTTCCCTTTTGATGGCCAGGGCAGTGCATAATGGCAATATTTGCTGCTTCCCATAAGGCCCGGATGAGGCTTAAAATGTCTTGTTTGTTTTTGATAGTCTTTCCCTCAGCTGTCAGCAGCCCCCTCTCTTGGTAAATGGCTCCATGGACATGCACGGTGGCAAAAGCATACCGACTGTCTGTGTAAATGTTTAGTCTCTTCCCTTTTCCCATCTGTAGGGCTTTTGTTAGAGCCACTAGTTCTGCTCTTTGTGCAGACGTTCCCTGGGGGAGTGCTTCTGCCCACACTATCTCAGTGTCCGTGGTGACTGCTGCGCCCGCATACCTTTTTCCATCTCGAATGAAACTGCTGTCATCTCTGTGAACCAGGTATGCTCAGCATGTGATAGTGGTGAGTCCAACAAGTCTGGCCTGAGACTATATACTTGAGCCAGGATCTGCTCACAGTCATGCAGGGGCACTTCCAGATCTGGATCCAGCAGCAGAGTAGCTGGGTTTAATGCTATAGGTATGCAAAAGCTGATCCACGCGGGGTTAAGTAACAAGGTCTGGTAATGGACCATGCGGGCATTGCTCATCCACCTGTCGGGTGGTTGTCTTAGCACCCCCTCTAGAGCGTGTGGAGCCTTGGCCTGGTCTCTCTTTTCACGCTCAAGTTCACGTTCTCTGTCCTTCCTTTCCTGTCTTTGCTCCTCTGTCTCTCTCTTATTGTAAACCTTTTCTGCCATGGCTACTAGATCCCTAATAGACTTTTCACCAAATCTGTCTAGAGCCTACAACTTTCGCTTTATGTCTGGTGCAGCTTGATTTATATAGGCAAACATAATCATCTGAGCCAAGTCCTGGATCTCAAGATCATACAGGGTATATTGACTAAAAGCTTCCATGAGCCGCTCAAGATATGCTGCCGGACTTTCACTTCCTCCCTGTCTAACATCATAAACTTTGGCCATATTAGTAGGTCGGTGAGCTGCTGCCTTGAGACCTGCCAACAGAGCCTGGCGATAGATGAGGAGTTGCTCCCTACCTTCAACCGTATTGTAGTCCCATGTTGATCAGATCTCAGGAAAATAGGCAGCAATCAGGGCAGGATCTGTGATGGGCGCTCCTGTGGGGCCAGGGATATGTTTCCAGGCCGCCTCTCGGATACAGTCTCTCTCTTTGGTGGTAAAAAGGACCTGTAAAAGCTGACTACAATCATCCCAAGTGGGCTGGTGAGTAAAGAGAATAGTTTCAAGCAAATGAATTAAATCCTGGGGTTTCTCAGAAAAGAGGGCATTTTGGGTGCGCCAATTGTATAGATGACTGGTAGAAAATGGCCAATATTGGAATTGCTGTTGACCATCCACATCCATAGGACCTACGGCGCGTAAGGGAAAAACAGCTGCATTAGAAGGGGGGTGGATCCCACGGCATTGTCGAGTGACTGGCCCCTCAGAAACTTTAAGGGCAGGTGCTGAGGGTTCGGCTGCTGGTTCTATAGCTCCATCCTCCTCTTGATCATTCTCAGGCTCTGCAGAAGGAACCTGGGAAGGGGAGTATGGGGGAGGAAACATTTCTTTTTCCAAGTTGTAAGTCTAGGGGGCTAGATGGAGTGTTGCCCATGGTTTCCAGTCCTGTCAGTCGTACAGTCCAAAAAACAATAAACAGTACAAACAAAACACACGCAGGCCTGACAGTTTAAAAAAAAAATCTTACGAAGTGGAGATCTCCCGAATTGGTCCGCTGACTCCTGTAATGGGGAAGCAGAAGGACTGGACCCACAGTGGGCAAGTTGGGCCTCAGTTTGTAGGCCCTCTTGGTCAGTTCCAGCCCAACACCAAACCAACCCACGCCCCACAATTCTCACAGAGGGGTTCCAAGGACCCCCCCACAAGAGGATCTAGGACGTCTCCCAGTTCCTCCAGGGTTGTCGTGCAAGCACTCTATCACTGAGCCACCTTCCTAGCCCCCGTTCATATTTATATAAAATAATATACATACTGAAATGAACTTCAAGGTATAGAAACAAAACACTTTTTTTTTTGGTTGGTTGTTGGGCCTGAACTCTGGGCCTGGGCACTGTCCCTCAGCTCTTCAGCTCAAGGCTAGCGCTCTACCACTTGAGCCACAGCGCCACTTCTGGCTTTATCTGTTTATGTGGTGCTGAGGAATCAAACCCAGGGCCTCATGCATGCAAGGCAAGCACTCTACCATTAAGCCACCTTCCCAGCCCCCAAACACTTCTTTATAATAATAATAAAGTAAATTAGTTTAATAAAAATGTTGGGTAAACACAATTTATACATTCATTGGCCTTTTGTGGACATTCCCATATTAGTATAAATTGGTGTTCATTTGTTAAAGATCTCCTTTTCAGGAATGGTTGTAGTGGTACATAACTACAATCCCAGCATTCTGGAGGCAGGAAGATTGAGAGTTTGAGGCCATCCTGGGTTCAATCCTTATCTCAAAATAACCAGTAAGCTGGGCACCAGTGGTTTCTAACTTTGATCCTAGCTACTCAGATGGCTTAGATCTGAGGATTGCAGTTCAAAGGCAGCCTGGGCAGGAAAAGTCCATAAGAGTGTTGTCCCCAATTAATTATCAACAAAGCTGAAAGGAGAGCTGGGGGCTCAAGTGGTAGAATGTTAGTCTTAAGCTAGAGACAAGCTCAGGGACAGTGTGTAGCCCTGAGTTCAAGCCCCAGGACCAGCACAAAAAAAAAAAAAAACAAGAAAACAATCCAACAAAAACTGAAAATAGATGTAGTTGTACTGCAAGTGTGGTTGCAGTTGTAGAGCACCTGTACTGCAAGTACAAGCCCTTGACTTCAACCCTGTTAGTGCCAAAACATGTGTGTTCATGTATGTGTATGTTTACTTAATTTTCACTCATGGGCACACACTAGGCAGAAGAAGATGCAGAAATTAGAAAATGGCAGGGACATCATTGGAAAATTCAAATAGCCCCTGCGTGGCAATCTCCTGGCAAGGCGTAACTTCTATTTTAACTGGGTCCCCGTTCCTGGTCAGCACTGCTTTGTTGTTTACTGGCTTGATCACTTGTCCCCTCTCTGCCATCTGGGTAGCACTATTTTAACTCAGACACAGATGGCAGCAGAGCTGCATTGGCCACCTGGAGCATGGTGTAGATAAAGATGTCAGTTCTCCCTCCCCTCCTTGCCACCCCCTCCCCAACCTGACTGCCCTGTCAGAGGAGATCGCAGTAACACAGACTTTCTCTTCCTTTTTGTTTTCTTTCTTCATCTCCTTCTAATACATGTAATCCCCTATCTATTTATCATGTGGGATATTGTTCAGATAAAAACATTGAAAATAATGTATTTCTTGGCCATAGTCCCTGGGAGAACACACCTGTAAATCCAGCATTTGTGAAGCTGAAGCAGAAAGACCAAAACTTCACGGTCGGCCTGGGCTACCTCATACACTGACTCCTGCCTCTAGCTATTCTGGAGGCTGAGAGCAGAAGGGTCTGAGTTTGAGGCCAGCTTCCGCAGAAGACTTTGAAAAATCCAATCTCAAAAATAAGGATCAAAAGGCAGGGTCTGGAGATGTGCCTCAGTTGGTAGAGTACCTTCCTAGCAAGTTCAATGCTTTGATTTCAAACCCTAATGCCACACATAAAAAAAGAAAGAGGGGGGAAAAAGTTGAATCACACTTGAATTCTGTCTCAAATTAAACAAAAGGGGCCAGGTGTTGGTGGTTCACACCTGTAAGCCTAGCTACTCAGGAGGCTGAGAGCTGAGGATCTTGGTCCAAAGTCAGCCTGGGCAGGAAAGGCATGAGACTCTTATCTCCAATTAAACACTAAAAGCCGAAAATGGGACTGTAGCTCAAGTGATAGAGCACTAGCCTAGAACAAAAAAGCTTAGGGACAGCGCCTAGGCTCTGAGTTCAAACCTCAGGACTGGCACACACACAAAAAAAGTCCTATGTGGTGTATAAGTCTTGCTTTGGGATACTAAAGCTGGCCTTCCACAATACTCCCCCACCCGGGAAGTACAGAGAACACTGTCTGTCTCATAATGAAACTTCCAAACTGACTCAAAGTCATTTTTCTTTCTTTCTTTCTTTCTTTTTGGGGGGGTCCAGTCATGGGGCCTGAACTCTGGGCCTGGGCGCTGTCCCTCAGCTCTTCAGCTCAAGGCTAGCGCTCTACCACTTGAGCCACAAAGCCACTTCCGGCTCTTTTCTTTTTGCTTATGTGGTGCTGAGGAATTGAACCCAGGGCCTCGTGCATGCAAGGCCAGCGCTCTACCACTGAGCCACCTTCCCAGCCCTCAAAGTCATTTTTCTTCTATCCCAGGATGGGACCTGGAGGGCAGAGAGAGCCAGGAGATGTTCTCGTTTTAGCTCAGGCTTCTGGAACAAAAGTCCTCCATCCTTAGTCCTTCTGAACAGCTTCACTAGCTCCTTGATCCCTGAATCAAGTGTTCTCAAGTCACCTTGGCAGCAACAGTCATATCCCCATCAGAAATCTCAGCCCATCTCAGGCCTTGTTTTCCTGGGTCTTGTTTATACACCCATCCTTCTCGCTCTCTTTCATCTTTCTCTCTCAGCATGACATGTCATCATGACAGCATGATGTGCTAGAGTGAATCCTCTAAGCAAAGGAAGATGACTGAGATCAGAGTTGCATCCAGCTGATGCTCTAACATGTCCTTAAAAACATCAAAGGTGGGCTGGGAAGGTGGCTCAGTGGTAGAGCGCTTGCCTTGCATGCCTGAGGCCCTGGGTTCAATTCCTCAGCACCACATAAGCAAAAAGAAAAAAGCCGGAAGTGGCGCTGTAGCTCAAGTGGTAGAGCGCTAGCCTTGAGCTGAAGAGCTGAGGGACAGCGCCCAGGCCCAGAGTTCAGGCCCCATGACTGGACCAAAAAAAAAAAAAAAAAATCAAAGGTCCATGCCTGTTGCTAGTGGCTCATACCTGTAATCCTAGCTGCTCACAAGGCTGAGATCTAAAGAGCAAGGTTCAAAACCAGCCTGAGCAAGAAAGTCCATGATATTTTCAACTCCAATTAACCACAAAAACAAACAAACCAAAACAAGAAAACACCCTGGAAGTAGAGCTGTGGCTCAAGTGGTGAAGTGCTAGCCTTGAGTGAAGTGGTTCAGGGACAGCACCCAGGCTCAGAGTTCAAGCTCCATTAAAAAAGACAAGAAAAAAGATCAAAGGCCAGGGCCAGGTAGCATTTGATTTCAGTTGACTCCCATGGCTCTGGCTCAAAGCGAAGCCTTTTCTGGCCTCTATCTTTCCATCAAATAAAGACATGGACCCACCAGGGGCTTCTGTGAGGGTTACCTGTAACCCAGAGGAGGCTCTAGGGACTCATGTTGGAAGAACAATGACACATCACATGGCCCTGCCCATATGGCTGACACAGCCCACACTTGGGTAGTTACATGACATCTGGGCAAATCTCAGCTGCTCTCAGCACACATGGCCAGCCCCTGCCTGCCTGTCACCCTCCCTTTCCTGCAATGGCTTCCCCACTGCTCTGGCTCCAGGCAGGTCATGTTAGAGTTTCCCAGCCAGTCCTAAAGGAGTTCAGCATGGCCCCCTCCCTTCCCAGAGCCACACTTTCCTTGGTTCCAACCTCAGTAAACAAAGACCTTTGTCTTACGTGCTAGTGTGCAGTTCCCCAAACCAGAACCCTTAGCCAGGGTCACTCTTGGAAGTTTTGGAACTGGAAAAAAAAAAAGATGGAAGAAAAAAATGCCTAAAACGAGGGAGACATGCTTCCTAATTCAACGGAGACTTATATGAAGAGAACAGCGCCCTCTCCCCTCTGTGCTGATCCTCAGCTGTGGCAGATCAGCAGGAGTGTGATGGTTCTGTCTGGCACACAGTCTGCCAGAGAGACACTAATGGTAGCTTGTTCAGAAGAGTCTCCAGCAGAGTCTGAGTTTCATGTCTCTCATTCTTCATGATCCTAAATGCATATTTCAAATGGAAAAATCTGACTTGTGCCCATATGTATCAAATACACACCACAGCTTTTATGCAACTCACTGGTTAACAGGGATACTAGGGAGATGTTAAAACTCTTCAGAGAAGAGTTTGAGCCAGGTGCCAGTGGTTCTCCTCTGTAATCCTAACTACTTAGGACACTGCAATCTGGATTTGATGCCAGCTTGGACCAAAATGTCTACTAGACTCCATCAATAACCAACAAAAAGCCATGTGCCTCAAATTGTAGAACTCCAGACGAGCAAGCAAGCTGAACAAACTCAAGGTCTTAAGTTCAAGCCCCAGTACTGACAATAAAAATTAACAAATAAGGTGCTGGGAAGGTGTCTCAGAGGTAGAGTGCTTGCCTCGCATGCAGGAGGCCCTGGGTTCGATTTCTTAGTACCACATAAGCAGAAAAGGCTGGAAGTGGCACTGTGGCTCAAGTGGTAGAGTGCTAACCTTGAGCTGAAGAGCTGAGGGACAGTGCCCAGAGTTCAGGCCCCACGACTGAAAAAAAAAGTAAATTCAAATGAATAACTTGAATAACAGATGTATATTCTTGAGCAGACAAAATGAGTCATTAATTACTGTAAAAGATGTCAGTACTGTTGCTCTCCTAGAACTTAACTTATATGCATAGAGAGATACTTTCTTTGAAAGCCAAAAAGTATGGTGGCTCAGCTAATTGGAAGGCTGAAACTGAGAGGATTTCAGTTTGAGGTTAATATTGGCCAAAAACTTCCTAAGAGTCCCTCTACCACTCCCAACAAACAAGCCAGATATAGTGGCACATATCTCTAATCCTAGCTACACGGAGGGTATAAGTAGGAGGACCTTGGTTCAGGCTGTTAAAAAAAAAAAGTATCTAAAGCAAAACACACACACACACACACACACACACACACACACACACAAAGAACTAGAGGCATGTCTTAAAGCATAAAGTGTTGGGTAGGGGGGGGAGTGTAGTGTTGTGGAGATGGGAGGGAAGGGATGGTAGGGGAAAAACAAAGGAGGAGACAACAATGCTTGATAAGAAATGTACTCATTACCTTGCTCATGTAACTGTAACCCCTCCTCTGTACAGTATTCTCACAATAAAAATCTTATTTAAAAAAAAAGCATAAAGTGTGTGCCTAGCAAGCTCAAGGCCAATTCTATCCCTGGACTGAAAACAAAAGAACAAATGAAAAGCCTTTGGAAGTAGCACTGTAGCTCAAGTGGTAGAGCACTTGCCTTGAGCTGAAGAGCTAAGGGATGGTGCCCTAGACCTAGAGGTCAAGCCCCACACCAACCAAAAAAAAAAAAATGCCCAGTGCCAGTGGCTCACACCTGTAATCCTAGCTACTCAGGAGGATGAGATCTGAGGATTTCGATTCAAAGGCAGCCCGGGCAGAAACGCCCATGAGAGTCTTACCTCCAATTAACCACCAGAAAACTGGAAGTGGTATGGTGGCTCAAATGGTAGATCGCTCGCCTTGAGCTGAAGAGCTGAGGGACAGCTCCTGGTCCAGAGTTCAAGCCCACGACTGACCAAAGAAAAGCCTTAGTCAACAGAAAGCCCCCTGGACAGTGACCAGCACTTTCCTTGAGGGGGCCCTCTAATCCTAATCCAAGGACAACCCTAGGACAGTATTTTCTCCTGGAAATTCCAACAAACCCTTCAGGACAATTAATTATGCTTCAGAAAACTTCACCTTGATAGGAGAGGAGGACATCAAGGCTTGTGAAGCAAAGACCCCTAACCCCATTGACTTGATCAGCCCATGGCAGGTCTGGACTCAGAACCATCCAAGAGGGCCAGGGCTCCTGGCTTAAACTGGCCACTAGGGGACGCTGCACTCACTCATTCATCTATTGGCTCACTTAGCAGCTCATACTTTCTCCATCCATTCTAGGTCCTGCCATGAATCTATGTCCCTGCTGAACAGTAATCTGAGGCCAGGCCTGTTGCTGTTCTTCATGGAGGACCTCTCCCCTCCCCCCACCCACTCATACACACATGTGGTATCTCCCAGACTCTGGAACCAGAAACACAAACGAAAGCAGGGTTTACTGATTTCTTTTTTCTTTTTCTTTCTAATTTTTTTTCCCCACCATAACTGGGATTTGATCTCAGGGCCTTAGAGCTGGCTCTAAGCTTATTCTCTTAGGGCTGGCACTCTACCATTTGAGCCATAGCTCCACTTCTCACTATTTGGTGGATACTGGAGATGAGTCTCACAGACTCTCATGCCTGGCTTTGAAGGGGTATCCTCAGATCTCAGCTTCGTGAGTAGCTTGCTATGGGCACCCAGCTCCAGAGCTGAGTTCAGATGAGCAAAATTCAACAACACTCTACACATCTAACCTAAGAGAATATTTCCAGGGAGGGAGCTTCGTGAACCTTTCCAGTTGCAGAGTGTCATGCTCTTGGGAGAAATATTACTTATTGTTAATTTTGGAGCTGGTACTGTTCTGTCTTTGATTCTCTCCTGATGAATGGCCAGGAAAATGTTATCAGTCCAAGCTCATGTTTGCCTGCTTGGGTCTCAGTGGGAGAGACAGTGAGATTATTACAGCGCTAAGGAAGGAGGTTAGCAAGTGCTTTGTCTAGACTTCCCTAGGTGGGAGGGAGTGTTTGAAGGAGGAGGCCTCCTGGGGGGAAGAATCAGCTGCCTCAATGGTAGGGAGACGTGGGCTGGATTTAAGGCCAAGCACAGACTTGGTAGAGTGAGGATTTGGCAGTTAACCTTTTCAAAATGCTAAAGCAAAATCAAACAGGATACTGTGTGTGGAGCTCAGAAGGAGAATAGCATTTTCTTTCTTTCTCTCCTCTCTCTTTCTCCTCTCTTCTTTTTTCTTATTTTCTCTCTCTCTCTTTCCTTTTTCCTTTCTCTCTTTCTCTTTCTCTTGTCTCTCTCTCTCTCTGTCTCTGTCTGTCTGTCTCTCTCTCTCTCTCTCTCTCTCTCTCCTTACTGTATGTTGCCCAGGCTAGTTTCAAACTCACACTCCACCTGCCTTAGCCTCCCAAATTCTGGGAACACAGTATCACACATGGGATGAACGCTGCTTTATTATTTATTGAGAGAAACACTCTACTTTGAATGTGAGCCCATCTGTGGATACTGTATTTTCTACTTGTAATCCCTAGACTCAGGCAAATACTGGAGCCCCTACGTGAATAGTTTTTTTTTTGGGGGTCCGGTTGTGGGGCCTGAACTCTGGGCCTGGGTGCTGTCCCTCAGCTCTTCAGCTCAAGGCTAGCGCTCTACCACTTGAGCCACAGTGCCACTTCCGGCTTTTTTCTTTTTGTTTATGTGGTGCTGAGGAATCGAACCCAGGGCCTCATGCATGCAAGGCAAGAGCTCTACCACTGAGTCACCTTCCCAGCCGCCCCCTACATGAATAGTAACTAAAACAAAAGGGTTGAGGATGTGGCTCAAGTGGTAAAGCCCTGGCGACATGGTTCAATCACAAGACCTTGAGTTTACATCTCAATACTGACAAACGACCAGTAACAGTTGCAGGGTATATTGGCATGTATCTGTAATCCCAGCTACAGTGAAGGAAGAGGTAAGGGGATTGAAGTCAAAGACTAGAGATTATCTCTGAAAAATAATTAAAGCAAGCCAGCACAGGTGGCTCACACCTGTAATCTTAGCTACTCAGGAGGATGAGATCTGAGGATCAAGGTTCAAGGCCAGCACGGGAACAAAAGTTTGTGAGATTCTTATCTCCACTACACCACCAAAAAGAGCCAGAAGTGGAGCTGTGCCTCAAGTAGTAGAGGGCTATCCTTGAGCAAAAGAAGCTCAGGAACAGCACTGGACCCTGAGTTCAAGCCCCAGGACCAGACAAAAAAATAAAGCGACAAGTACTTCCAAAATCATAGAACATCATGGACCTAAAACAAATCATGTTAAGTGATGTAAGCAAAGCTCAGAGACAAACAGTGCATATTTTCTCCATATGCAGAAGCTAGATCTAATATACACAGGAATAGGATAAATTATACAGGACTCTAGACATCCACACAGAGTGAGACCCAAGGAGGATGCTCTTAGGGGAGGAACACAAAGGTGCAATGCCTATGTGCCTCTGATTATATAAAATAGTATTTATTGAAATGAACCCCAGGAAATGGAAACAAGAGGTGTTTTTCTTTGTTGCTGTTTCTTTTTTCTTTGTTTTGTTTGTTCATTTATCTGTCTTTGGGAGGGCAAGGGTGTAAGCATTATACCCACCTTTGGTCCTCAGCTCCACCCAGCCCTGAGCTCTTTCCAGCCCTAGAGTTCCTGCCATACAACTGGCCCCTCCCTCCCTCTGCCCAGACCCACCAGAGCGCCCACCTACCTCACTTCCTGTCCCTCAGATCCTCCTGCTACCCGGATAGGGACAGATGCCATGTGCTCCCTCTTGGGGGAAATATGGCTCCTCTAATAAACCTTATAATAATCTTTCTCCTGTGCCTGCCTCTGTGTGTTCCCCTGGGATGGACGTGACGGATCCTTCGAAGGGGAGGACACAGAAATGGTGGAACAAAGGTTCAACAAATGTAGCGGTGGTGCTCACCAGACACTATGTTGAAAATGAACTGTACAATACAACTTGTGGGTGGAGATGGGAGGGGAAAACCAGGAGAGAGCGAAGGAAGGGGTGAGATTTTCCAAAAAGAAATGTACTCTTGGGTGGGGAATGTGGCCTAGTGGTAGAATGCTTGCCTAGCATGCATGAAGACCTGGGTTCAATTCCTCAGTACCACATAAACAGAAAGGGCCAGAATTGGCACTGTAGCTCAAGTGGCAGAGTGCTAGCTTTGAGCAAAAAAAGCTCAGGGACAGTGCTCAGGCTCTGAGTTCAAGTCCCAAGACTGACCAAAAAAAGAAAAAGAAAGAAATGTACTTTTTACCTAACTTTTGTAACAATAACCTCTCTGTATATCACCTTTATAATAACGATTTTTAAATGCCGCAAAAAAAAAGGCCTCCAGCATCAACAACTAAAAAATAAAATAAAATCCTAGACCTTAGACTCCTTGCTGTTTGGGTTGTTTACAAGAGTGAGGGAAGGCTAATAAATTGGAGGAATCACAAGAACCTGTTAAGGTGAATGGACAGATATCAAGAATAGAAGGAGAAATGGCCTAACATTACTAATTAAGTATTACTCCAGTCAGGCATGGTAGTAGATGCCTGTAAACCCACCACTTGGAAGGCTGAGACAGGGAAAATTGCAAGTTCTGACTAGCCAGCCTAGGCTACATAGTGAGATGTTGACCCCTGACCTCTCAAAAAAGTTGTCAAGGGCTGTCCTGCAGCACTGAGTGCAAAGCACAGGGGCCTTGGAGTGTGTGTGCGCTCAGGAGGTTCAGTATCGTGCCACATAGACAGAAATGAACAGCAACCAGCTCTGACAGGAGCAGTGCGTAGGCCAAGGGACCTGGTGCCGTGTGCCAAGTCTCTGGTTTTCTAGTGGTTAACTGGAGATAAAATTCTCATGGAGGGCTGGGAAGGTGGCTCAGTGGTAGAGTGCTTACCTTGCATGCATGAGGCCCTGGGCATGAGGCCCACATAAGAAGAAAAAGCCAGAAGTAGCACTGTGGCTCAAGTGGTAGAGCACTAGCCTTGAGCTGAAGGACTGAGAGACAGCTCCCAGCCCCAGAATTTAGGCCCCATGACTGACCCCCCCAAAAAAGTCTCATGGACTTTCCTGCCTGGGCTGGCTTTCAACCATGATTCTCAGATCTTAGCACCTCAAGTAGCTAGGATTACAGGTGTAAGTCACTAATGCCTGGCCCTGTGCAACTCTTGTCTCCAGCGAACTACCAAAAAGTCAGAAGTGAAGCTATGGCTCCAGTGGTAGAGTGCTAGCCTTGAGCAGAAAAGCTAAGGGACAGCACCCAGTCCCTGAGTTCAAGCCCAGCACCTCTATGTCCCTGCTACAGTTCCTCTCAGACCACCACAGCCCTTGCTCCTGGTTTGCAGAGAGGAGCCACGTTGTAGATGCATCCTGAACCATCTGTCCTATTTCCTAAGAACTTTCTAGGAGGCAGGCTGATCTTCAACAGGTGCTGAGTGTCAGGAAAGGACAGGCAGATCCCAGAAATAATGGCCACAGAGGAGCAAGACACAGACTGAGGGGGACCCCGGGCTGCAGGGGCTGCAGGGAGGATTCTGGGGTGACAGGGCAAGCTCTTGCTGAGCCCCAGGCCAAGAAGGAGAGCTTCCATTTAAGAACAGAGCAGGTGGAGGACGTGCACAGGCATTGTGTCTTGAGGAAGACTGTGGAAATTTCTAGCACAGTGGTGATGCTAAGCGCTCTATCTGCCCAGGTCACCCTGGCCCATCACTGGAGGTTGTTTTGTGTAAAACAACAGCTGAGTTGGGGAAAGTGAGAAAGACGTTGTCACACCAGCCTGGGGATCTGATGTCTTTAACTAACTACCTCCTCTGCAGTTCTGGAGTCAGATACAAAGGCACATCTAAAATTATTTACATACATCTTTTTCTTTTTTCTTTTGGTGCCAGTAGGAAGGCTTGAATTCAGCTCTTCAGGTTTGAGCCTTGAAAATCCACAATAGGAAAACTGGGAAATCCTGTTTGCAGGTACCATTCTCCAGTGCTTCTGTGGCTTTCTAAGCTTCTGAAGAATGTATAAATAAAAGTGGTTTCTGAAAATCTTCTGAGCTCCCTTTCACTCACTAAAGCTATTGAGCAAACCTCCTTTGTGCACAGACATCACAAGACAAAAGCCCAGGCCTCTCCTGAGCTCTGGCCGCCTTCCAGAGCAGCCAACATGCTATTAACCCTGAGTGTGGGCTGAGCACCAAGCACCAAGGCAATGCAGGCCCCGGGGGCAGAGGAAAGAAAAAAAGCCACAGATAATGTCTGCCCTTGATTCAGAGCACTTACTCTCCCCCACCTGAATAGGACTTGAACTCAAGAGTCTGACGCTTTCACTCAAAGGCTGGTGCTCTGCTGCCTGAGCCATGCCTCCAGCCCTCATGACACTAAGCTGTCATCAGTCTATTTTTTTTCCCTTTCCCATTCAATTCCTGCTCTGTTTCTCTCCCAGGAGACACCCACTTGGGTGGCCTGTAATCTGTTGCCCTTTGATCTGAGCTATTCTTCACTGCAAGCACTGGAGCCTTAGAAATGCTGGCATCCTGGTACCAATAAACAAAGGGTTATCATGCTACAGATCTTCACTTGCCCCTTCTAACACCCAATACATGGTCAAGATCTGGGAGCTGGGCACCAGTGGCTCATACCAGTAATCTTAGTGACTCAGGAGGCTGAGATCTGAAGATCAAAGTTCAAAGCCATCCTGGGCAGACAAAACAGGGACTCTTCATCTCCAATTAACCACTAAAAACACAAGTGGAAGTGTGTCTTAAGTAGTAGAGGGTATGCTTTGAAAGGTACAAGTTAAGAGAGAGTGCAAGGTCCTGAGTTCAAACCCCAGAATTTTTTGAGCATGCATGTGTATGCCTGAGCACGAGCGTGTACGTGCGCACGCACACACACACACACACAGATTGACAGATTGTCCCTCTAGTAACAGGCTCTAAGGACTTCTGTTATAGGGATTTGTTTTGTTTTGTTTTGTTTTTTGGGGGGGTCTGGTTGTGGGGCCTGAACTCTGGGACTGGGCGCTGTCCCTCAGCTCTTCAGCTCAAGGCTAACACTCTACCACTTGAGCCACAGCACCACTTCCGGCTTTTTTCTTTTTGCTTACGTGGTGCTGAGGAATCCAACCCAGGCCTCAGGCATGCAAGGCAAGCGCTCTACCACTGAGCCACCTTCCCAGCCCCTGTTATAGGGATTTCTAATTGTTACTATAATACAACCTTCCCTGCCTCCAGGGTGCCTTAGCTCATCTCAACAAATCAGACTTTCAGCCTTCTATGAACTAATGTAAAGGCAATTTAAAAGATGCTTTGGCTGGGTTCTGTGAACTAATTAAAAGTCCTCCAACTTTGCACCTGTGTCCTTTGATCTGAGTCATTCTCTACTTAACTTTACAAGGATCTTGGACTCCAGGAAAGAAGATTCACTGATAGGTTCTTGTGTGGAAAGCAAGCTGCCCTCAACGAGCAATACAATCTTTTATTTATTTTTCTGGCATTGGATTTTTTTTTTTTTAAGTAGGTCATGGGTCTTGAATCAGGGCCTGGGTGCTGTCCCTTAGCTCTTCAGTTCCAGGCGAGCGCTCTACCACTTGAGCCACAGTGCCACTTCTGGTTTTCTGGTGGTTAATTGGAGATAAGAATCTCAGGGCTGGGGGCTGGGAAGGTGGCTTAGTGGTAGAGTACTTGCCTTGCATGCTCGAGGCCCTGGGTTCGATTCCCTAGCACCACTTAAGAAAAAAGCCCGAAGTGGCGCTGTGGCTCAAGTGGTAGAGTGCTAGCCTTGAGCTGAAGAGCTGAGGGACAGCACCCAGGCCCAGAGTTCAGGCCACAACCAGACCCCCCCAAAAAAAAGAATCTCAGGGCTGGGCTGGGAAGGTGGCTGAGTGGAGTTGCCTTGCACGCATGAGGTCCTGGGTTCGATTCCTCAGCACCACATAAGAAAAAAGCCGGAAGTGGCACTGTGGCTCAAGTGATAGAGTGCTAGCCTTGAGCTGAAGAGCTGAGGGACAGTGCCCAGGCCCAGAATTCAGGCCCCAGGACCGGACCCCCCCCAAAAAAAGAATCTTGGGGCTGTTCCTTCCCAGGCTGGCTTTGAACTATGATCCTCAGATCTCAGCCTCCTGAGTAGCTAGGATTACAGGAGTGAGGCACTGGCACCCGGCTGGCATTGGATCTTGAGCTCAAGGCCTGAGCACTGTTCTTAGCTTTTCAAGTATGGTGCTTGACTACTTGAGCCACAGCTCCACTTCTAGCTTTTTGCTGGTTAACTGAAGATAAGAGTCCCATAGACTTTCCTGCGTAGGCTGCCTTCAAATTTCGATCCTAAGAACTCAGCCCCCTGAGTAGCTAGCATTATAGGCGTGAACCACCAGCGCCTGGTGAATTCCATCTTCTTACCCTTTTAGAGACTTAACAGCTCAGGGAAACCATCTGCCATACAACTTATCCCTGCCTGACCCAATGGTGAAGTGATGCAAATTTCTATAAAATTCCTCCAGAGAAAAAGGAAAAAAAAACCCACAAATTTTCAGTGAGGCTACCCCTGGAGCAGGACTGTTTAAATGATGCATAAGTTTCTCAGCCCTGCTCCTGATCTTATTTAACCAGAGGCCAATGTCTGTATCCCAGAAGGCAGCTGAAGATGTGCAGAAGCTTTGTCTTCCCACAGCTGCCCTGTCAGAAATCTCCTTTCTCTGCCCGTCACCCTGTCTCTTTATTTGGCCTAGGGGGTGAGTGGCCAGACCTAACCTGGGACTCCTGGACTCTGGGCCTGGGAAGTTAAAACCTGGTGTTACTACAGAGAGAAGCAGCCTCGGGAAAGCAGAGGCCAAGGATATGAGGCAGGGGAAAGGCAAAGCCTGCCACAGCCTCACCACAGGGACTGTGATGCAGAAAGTGTCTGGGAACCACTAAGTCTTGGCCCTGTGTAAGCAGCTGAGAAGGAGGCATTGCTCCTGCTGGTTCATTCCCTCTGCAACCTCTCCTAGGTGGAGGTTTGCCTGGGAGGCCTTGGTTCCTGCATGGCTCACCCCTCAGCTTCTCCGTGGCTCAGAGAAAACAGAGCTGGTGCAGGTCCAGCCTGGCTAGCACACAGGTGTGAGGTCCCCATGAGTCAGGCCAAATGAGGAGACAGGGAAATTGTATGTATTGTTTTCTTTTTTAGTGGTAGGGCTTGAACTCAGGGCCTGGGTGCTGTCTCACAGTTGTTTTTGTTCAAGGCTGGACTTCTACCACTTGAGCGCCACTTGTAGCTTCTTTTGGTGGTTAATGGAAGAGTCTCACAGACTTTCCTGTCTGGGCTGGCTTTGAACCACAGTCCTCAGATTTCAGCCTTCTGAGTAGCTAGGATTATAGCCATGAGCACGTGATGACTGGTTTTTATAAATATAAAAAGTGCCAGACTCAGAAGTTGAAACCAGAAAGCATCTGTCAAAGCAGCTAGGTTTGCCTCTGTTTGAACGCTAAGTTACAAGAGAGACTGGAAGTCCTAAAAGGAGTAGGCAACTCTCCTCTGCCCAGGCTCCTGTGACTCATCCTGACATCCTAGCTGCTCAGGAGGTTGAGCAGGATTGAGGTTTGAAGCCAGCCTAGACAGAAAAGTCGATGAGATACTTTCTTATCTCCAGTTAATCAGCCAAAAGCCACAAGTGGATGTATGGGTCAAGTGATAGAGCTCCAGCCTTGAGTGAAAAAGCCATTTGAGAGAGCGAGGCCCTGAGTCCAAGCTCCAGCACTCGTACTTAATGAATGAATGGATGAATCAATCAAACAATCGATTGTCTTCCCCTTTGAAATAGTAGAATGTGGCAACTCCAAATGGCCAGATGGGAAGCTCATCTGGGAAAAGCAAACACAAACTCCATCTTTTTTTTGGGGAGGGGGGGTCCGGTCGTGGGGCCTGAACTCTGGGCCTGGGCACTGTCCCTCAGCTCTACAGCTCAAGGCTAACACTCTACCACTTGAGCCACAGCGCCACTTCCGGCTTTTTTCTTTTTGCTTATGTGGTGCTGAGGAATCGAACCCAGGGCCTCATGCATGCAAGGCAAGT
>NW_012267326.1:4945181-4948365 GCF_000151885.1 Dipodomys ordii
TGGGTGAATGGATGTGCCAGTATTAGGGCTTGAATTCAGCTTGAATCCAGTGCTTCACCCTCTCCCTTAGCTTTTTCATTCAAGGCTGGTGGTGTTCTAACACTTGAGGCACACTTCCACTTCTGAGGTTTTGCTGGTTAATCAGCCAAAAGAGTTTTGGGGATTTTTCTGCTTTGGCTGGCTTTGAACCTCAATCCCCAAATCTAAGCCTCCTGAGTAGTTAGGATTACAGGGCTTCAATCCTCAGATCACAGCCTACTAAGTAGCTAGATAACCCTGTATCAGTTTGCCTTTAAATCTTTGAGGGTTTTTTTTTTTGGGGGGGGAGAGGGACTTGAGTTTATTCAGAGTGCTTGGCTTGGAGCTCTACCACTTGAAAAATGCTTCCAGTCAGGCTTTTGGCTGTTTACTGGAAATGGAGTCTCTTTAACTAAGCTCAAGGCATTAGCCACAGGAACATAATTGTTGAAAATTATGTTTTGTTTCTTTTAATCATTGTGCTTGATATTTATGGGAATACATCAGTTTTCTTCTACTTTTTTTTTTTTTGGCAGTACTGGAGTTTGACCTTAGGTCCTCACATTTGCCAGGCAGGCACTTTACTGCTGAGCCATGGTTCCAGCATAGCTTTGTTTTTGTTTTTTATGTACTTTGGGTTTTTTTTTTGTTGTTGTTGTTTAAGTAGTTGTACAAAGGGGGTTCATTTCAACATGTCTGTTATTGGGTACAATGCATTTTGATCAATGTCAATCTTTCTGTCATTCTCCCCCATCTGCCCCATGCCAAGTTGCCTGGTTCCATTTGTTGTTTGTTTTTGTGCTGGTACTGGGACTGGTACTTAGTGCCTGAGCAATGTCCCTGAGCTTTTTCACCCAAGCCTGGTGCTCTACCACCTGAGCCACAGCTTTTGGGTGGTTAATTGGAGATAAGAGTCTCTGGCTGGCTGGCTGGCTGGGAACCATGATTCTCAGTTCTCAGTCTCCTGGGCAGCTACGATTACATGTGTGAGCCACTAGCACTTGGCTACCTGGATCCATTTTTATGTATGTACATTGAACATTATGACTGTTTCCACCTACCCTTCCTCTTTCATCTGCCCCTCTCTCCTTGACTTTCTCTTCAACACGTTTTCAGCTTCCTGGTATTCTTTTTTTAAAACTGTAAATCAGTTATTCAAGAGTTGCACCACTGGAATCTTCCCCTGAGAATCCCATACTTTAATTAATTTGCTCATATGTATTTGCATGTGACCCTGAATATGTTTTGTCATATGTTTATGATTTAGATCTAACTTCTACATATGAGAAAACAGGTGCCCTTTCACTCTTTTGAGCCTGACGTCTTTCCTTCACTTAACATACTTCCTTCCAGGTTTTCCCATTTCCCCGATAATGACATATAATTCTTCCTGACAGATTACTAAAATAAATTACATTGTATGTATGTATATATGCATGTTGTATGTGTATATACATATATATATATAATTTTTTTTTTTGTCTGTCATAGAGATTGAACTCGGCCTGGGCACTGTCCCTCAGTTCTTCTGCTCAAGGTGAGCATTCTACCACTTGAGCCACAGCGCCACTTCTGGTTTTCTGGTGGTTATTGGAGATAAGATTTTCATGGAGCGTCCTGCCTGGGCTGGCTTTGAACCGCAATCTTTAGATCTCAGCCTCCTGGGTAGCTAGGATTAGAGGTGTGAGCCACCAGTGCCTGGCTCTATATCACATTTTCTTGATCCTCCCACCCATTGTAGGGCATCTGGGTTGATTCCATAACTTGATTATGGTAAATAGAGCAGCAATGAACATGGGTGTGCAAATGTCTTTACTAAATCCTGATTTGTACTCTTTTGGATAAATGCTCAAAAATCATTAATCAGGGCTGGGAAGATGGCTCAGTGGTAGAGCGCTTGCCTTACATGCATGAGGCCCTGAGTTCGATTCCTCAGCACCACATAAGCAGAAAAAGCCGGAAGTGGGGCTGTGGCTCAAGTGGTAGAATGCTATACTTGAGCTGAAGAGCTTGAAGGACAGTGTTCAAGCCCAGAATTCAGGCCCATGACCGACCTCCCAAAAAAAATTTTTTAGGAGTCAAAACTTCAGCCAGGCGCTGGTGCCTCACACCTATAATCCTGGATTCTCAGGAGGCTGAGATCTGAGGAACCCCATTCAAAGCCTGCCCAGGCATGAAAGTCCGTTAGACTCTTATCGCCAATAAACCACTCAGAAAACCGGAAGTGGTGCTGTAGCTCAAGTGGTCGAGCGCTAGCCTTGAGCTGAAGAGCTGAGGGACAGTGCCCAGACCCAGAGTTCAAGCCCCAGGACTGACCCCCCCCCCAAAAAAAAGATACGAAAATCTCTATATTCCTCAGGCTGATTCTAAACTCTTGGGCTCAAGTGATCTTCCTGCCTCAGCCTCCTATATAACTAGAACTACATGTATGAAGCATGATGCCCATTCCTAAGACATTATCTCTAGTGAGATACTTTTCACCTCTGAACCAAGACATCAGTGACTGAATTTAGAGTTTGGTCTACTGTCCACTGTGTCCATTAAAACAACAACAACAACAAAAAGTTTCCTGTGTGCTCACATTGGAAATTACTGAATATACAAGGCAGAAAACAAAAGAAAATCAAAGAACTGAGCAGAAAAAATGAGAACAAGAGGTGAAGAAAGAACAACTAGAATTGGTGGACATGGAAAAGAGAACTCACAGGAGCGAAAGAAGAAAATGAAAGGCGGAACACAAGACGGGAGAAACAAAAAAGCAGCAATCTTTCTTTGTAATCTCAGATCAAGGCAAGAGCCACCCCTGATCTGTCTTGTGCAGTCATTACTACATTCCAGTTTTCAAACATTACCCTCCGGATTCTAGGGATCAGCATTCCACACAACAAACCCTCAAAACCCAGGGAAGAAAGATGGAGGTGGACCTTCAGCTTAGTCTAATTTTGTTTTCCTATTTAGCCACCAGGGGGCAGAACAGTCCACTTAATTCAATCTAGATAAACATTTGAGAAAGATTGTTGAGCTCCTGGCCTCTGGGAAATCGCCCCAGGAACAAGACAGCTGCTCACACTGTAGAATGTTGGAAACCCTATTATCCAAATAATGGTGCTCCAAAGAGAGAAAGGTGGTTTGTCGGGGCGGGGGGGGGGGGGGGGGGGGGGGGGGG
>NW_012267326.1:4949285-4955728 GCF_000151885.1 Dipodomys ordii
AAAAAAAAAAAAAATTCTAATAATGCCATGGAAACTAGCCTATAAAACATTTCTTGGAATTGCTTTCCAGTCAGTTTCAACACAGCTCTATTAAATCATCAAATACCCAGAAAAGAAGATCATAAAATAAGAATTGAGGTTACATTAAAGAAGGGTAGAGGCTAAGTTTATAGTGTGCAAATTCTCCTAAGGAAGCAAGTGGTAAAAATTTTACTAAGCAAACCTGTAAATAACATAATTTGTTGTTGTTGTTGTTATTGGTCATGGAGCTTGAACTCAGGGCCTGAGCCTTTCTGCTCAAGGCTAGCGCTCTACCACATGAGCCACAGTGCCACTTCCAGTTTTCTAGTGGTTATTGGAGATAAGAGTCTCGTGGAATTTCCTTTCCAGGCTGGCTTTGAACCATGATCCTCAGGTCTCAGCCTCCTGAATAGCTAGGATTACAGGTGTTAGCCACCAGTGCCTGGCCATAAAATATTCTTGAGGTAGAATTACATTTTGTCCAACAGCAATTCTTTGTTTCAAAAGAGTGACAAGGTAATATGAAATGTTTCTACTAGGTAATGGAAAGAATGAAAATAATTGAGAACTTAAGTAAATATCACTTACGGTAATAGTAAAATGATTGGAGATTTTAGAGCTTTGGAAAAAGCACGCAATTGGGCTAATCATTCCTGAATTTAAGATCCATTTTAAGCCGAGCACCAGTGGCTCATGCCTATAATCCTAGCTACTCAGGAGGCTGAGATCTGAGGATCAGAGTTCAAAGTCAGCCCGGCAAGAAAAGTCCATAAGACCTTTATCTCCAGAAAACCAGAAGTGGCACTGTGGCTCAAGCAGTAGAGCACTTGCCTTGAGCTGAAGAGCTGAAGACAGTGCCCAGGCCCACAGTTCAAGCCCCATGACCACCACCAACAACAACAAAAAAAGATCTAAATGCATAGATGAAGCCAAAGTCACCAGTACTTTAAAATTTTATTTTAATTTATTGTACATAATCTTTGAAAAGATATGCAATGGAGTCAGATTTAGTGGTGCACACCTGTAATCCTAGCACTCAGGAAGCTAAGGTAGGAGAATCTTGAGTTCAAGAGCAGCCTGGGCCACACAGACACTTTCTCGAAGAAAGCCTGTAAGATTATTTTGTTTTCAGTTCTTTGAACTGAGAGGCTTTGTGTGTGTGTGTCGTGTTAAGGATTTAATTCATGACCTTATACCTGTGTTTTGCCACTGAGCTATACCAGGAGCTGTTGTTGGCAGTACTGAGGGTACTTGCTTGCTCAGCTGGCACTCTATCACTTGAGTCATAGTTCCAGCCCTGCTTTTTGTTGGTTGTTTTGAAGATGGAGTCCAGTAAACATTTTTTTTTTCTTTTTGGTTGGTTGTGGGGCCTGAACTCTGGCCTGGGCGCTGTCCCTCAGCTCTTCAGCTCAAGGCTAGCGCTCTACTGCTTGAGCCACAGCACCACTTCCAGCTTTTTCTGTTTATGATGTGTTGAGTAATGGAACCCAGGGCTTCATGCATGCAAGGCAAGCACTCTACCACTGAGCCACCTTCCCAGCCCCGAGTCTAATGAACTTTTATGCCTAAGGCTGTGCTTAAATTTTGATTCTCCAGATCTCAGACTCTTGTGTAGTTAGGATCACAGTATTTAGTGTCTAACTCTCAAAATTTTGATGGTAGTAACTTTTTTTCAGTGATGGGGTTTGAACTCAGGGCCTTAAGTGTTCTAGGCAAGCACTCTAGCACTTCAGCCATTTCCCCAGTCCTTGGTGATAATTCTTATTTTATTTTTATTTTTTTTGGGTCTGGTCGTGGAGACTGAAATCTGGATCTGGGCACTGTCCTTTAGCTCTTCAGCTCAAGGCTAGCGCTCTGCCACTTGAGCCACAGCGCCACTTCCGGCTTTTTCTTTTTGCTTATGTGGTGCTGAGGAATTGAACCCAGGGCCTTACACATGCAAGGCAAGTGCTCAACCACTGAGCTACCTTCCCAGCCCCTTTGGTGATAATTTTTAAAGAAATATTTAAAGATAGACTTGAGGGGAAAGCAGATAAAGGAAATAGCTTTTTTTTCTCAAGCAAAAATTAAAAAATGAAAAATAGGAAATGTGTCCAAGATCTTAGAATATTTCAGAATTCAATCTGCTTAAGTGGAAAATTATTACTCTATTGACAATCTTTAGGCAATCCTTCTATTTTATTCTTATGGAAGAAGTTCCTTCTTTTTCTTTTCTTTCTTTTTTTTTTTTGGTTGTGGGGCCTGAACTCTAGGTCTGGGCACTGTCTCTCAGCTCTTCAACTCAAGGCTAATGTTCTACCACTGTGAGCTACAGCACCACTTTCCGCTTTTTCTGTTTATGTGGTGCTGAGGAATTGAACCTAGGGCCTCAGGCATGCAAGGCTCTACCACTGAGCCACCTTCCCAGCCCAAGAAGTTCCTTCTTTTTTAAAGGAGAAGTTCCTTCTATGCCACTCTCTTTACTCTAGAAAAAGCAAAGGAGGCCAGGGGCTGATGGCTTACACCTGTAATACTAGCTACTCAGGAGGACTAGTTCCGAGAATCAAGGTTTAGTTAGCCTAGGCAGAAAAATCTGAGAGACTTTTGTCTTAGTTGGAAGTGAATATATGGCTCAAAGCACTAGCCTCAAGTAAAAAAGCCAAGTGAGAACACAAGGCTCTGAGTTCAAGCCCCAGTACTAAAACTCACACGCAGACACACAGACACAGACACACACACACACAAAAGCAACTGAAGAATAATTAACCTCTACCTTCTTTATATTCTACAAGGACACTAGTGGAGGGGGTTTGAACATGAAAAAAAACTACATCTCCAATTTTAGATTCTATTGTGCAGTTGACTTGATAACAATGTTAATTTTCCATTTCTTTAACATCTAGATAATTGTGTGTTAGCCTTTAATTTAATGGCTCGATGGGTATGTGTCAAATTCTTGTTAACATCACAGCAAACTTATTGGGGAAAATTACATCTAATGCACTCTCAAATGAATTTGCCATTGATACAGGGTTTAAAACAAAATATTCTCAGCCGGGCGCTGGTGGCTCACGCCTGTAATCCTAGCTACTCAGGAGGCTGAGATCTGAGGATTGCGGTTCAAAGCCAGCCCGGGCAGGAGAGACCATGAGACTCCTATCTCCAATAAACCACCAGAAAACCGGAAGTGGCGCTGTAGCTCAAATGGTAGAGCGCTCACCTGGAGCTGAAGAGCTGAGGGACAGCGCCCAGGCCCAGAGTTCAAGCCCCACGACCGACCAAAAAAAAAAAAAATTCTTGTTTTCAGGCCAGGTGCCAGTGGCTCATGCCTGTAATACTACCTACCCAGGAGGCTAAGATCTGAGGATCATGGTTTGAAGCCAACCAGGACAGGAAAGTCCATGAGACTCTTATCTCCAATTAACCACCAGAAAACTAGAAATGGTTCTGTGCTCGAAGTGGTAGAGTGCTGGCCTTGAGCTCAGGGACAGTACACTAGCCCTGAATTTAAGCTCCACAACCGACTAAAACAAAACAAAAAATCCTATTTTCTTTCCTCTCTTACATTCCCTTCCTTTCTCCCCACCCCCCCTCCTCTTTTTGTCCATCATGGGGCTTGAACTCAGGGTCTGGGTGCTATCCCTGAGCTTTTTGCTTAAAGCTAGTGCTTTAGCACTTTGAGCCATAGCTCCACTTCTGGTTTTCTGGTGATTATTGGAAAGGAGAATCTCATAGACTTTCCTACCCAGGCTGGCTTCCAACCATGATCCTCAGATCTCATCCTCTTTGAGTAACTAGGAATATAGGTTTGAGCCACAAGCACTTGGCTGAAAATTTGTATCTTTACTCAAGACTAGCTCTTGTAACTATTAGTAATATTGATCACTTATCAAGTATGAGACCCTGAGTGGCAAGAAAAAAAGTAATCTTGAAAAGCAACTCAAATTATTTATGTTTGTTAGTAGTCATATTTAGGGGTTTGTCAAACTATATTTTGATCTATTCTCTTTAAAAATGTACTTAGCCGGGCGCCAGTGGTTCATGCCTGTAATCCTAGCTACTCAGGAGGCTGAGGTCTGAGGATTGCGATTCAAAGCCAGCCCGGGCAGGAAAGTCCATGCATGAGACTCTTATCTCCAATAAAACACCAGAAAACCAGAAGTGATGCTGTGGCTCAAGTAGTAGAGCATAGCCTTGAGCTGAAAAGCTCAGGGACATTTCCCAGGCCCAGAGTTCAAGCCCTACGACTGATAAAAAAATAAAATAAAAATAAAAATGTACTTAGATTTGATCTATTCTCTTTAAAAATATACTTAGTGTGGTGTGCATGCCTGTAGTTCCAGCACTCTGGAGGTTGAGGCAGGGGGATCTCCAGTTCCAGGCTAAACTGGGTTGCATAGCCCATAAAAAGTACTTAGCTTAGTTTTATATAAGTTTTACTCTAGTAAACAGTTCCTCTATTCTTTTGAATACCATAAACAACTTGATATATATATATATATATATATATATATATATATATATATATATATATATCAAAACTCAGTGCGTTTCTTGTATAATTATTTTGGCCCAACTTGTCAAAAGATAAAGATCTTAAAAACTGTTTTAATTCCAAGAAGGCTTTCAAATACCTTTAAAAATAATATAAGAGTAATTTAAATCTGAACAGAAAGTCTAATATTTTAGTATGTAGAATTAATTACTTTGAATTTTGCACGATCCTGTAGAAAATCCAACCAACTGTGGACAAAGTACTAAAGTTAGGGATCAATTACAAAGTCTGGCAGCAGGAAGAAGATCGATACATACTTGTCAATGGAGAGAGTGGAGTGATGGGCACTGAGAAATCAAGAATTTCCAGCAAACATGCTGTCCCCTCCAAAAGCTCAGGCTTCCTAGATGAAAGTAATTAAGTCAGGCACTGGTGGCCCAAGCCACTAATGCTAGCTACTCAGGAGATTGAAATCTAGGGATGACAGTTCAAAGCCAATCCAGGCAAACAAATCTGTATGACTCTTTTTCTTAACTTTTTTAGATTTTATTTTTTTAATTACCTTTAAAAGAGTTACACAAAGGGGCTTCAATTTAACATGTCAGTTTACAGTTTTTTTAGTTGTTTTAAAGTGATACACAGAGGGGTGACAGTTACATAAGTCAGTTAATGAGTACATTTCTTTTTAGACAATGTCACCGCTTTCCTCACTTTCTCCCAGTTTTTCCCTTCTGTCTCTACCCACAAGTTGTATAGTTCATTTTCCACATAGTGTCTGCTGAGTATTACTGCTACATTTGTTCACCCTTCCAACTTTCTCCTCCATTTCTCCCAATCCCCACTCAGCCCTTCAATTTACCTTGTTCCATTTTTACATGTATGCATTGACTATGACTATGCAATCACACCTTTCCCCTTCTACAAAGGGAGCTGGTGGGCAGCATGGGGATTCAGGAGATAAATGCTGAAGAGGAAGAAGAAAAATACCCACAGAAGAGAAGAGCAGCCGGGTGCCGGTGGCTCACGCCTGTAATCCTAGCTACTCAAAAGGCTGAGATCTGAGGATCACAGTTCAAAGCCAGCCTGGGCAGGAAAGTCTGTGAGACTCTTATCTCCAATAAAACCACTAGAAAACCAGAAGTGTTGCTGTGGCTCAAGCGGTAGAGCGCTCGCCTTGAGCTGAAGAGCGCAGGGACAGCGCCTAAGGCCAGAGTTCAAGCCCTATTACTGACAGAAAAAGAAAAGAAGAGAATAGCAACAAAACCAAAAGCAAGTATGTAGAAAGCAAGAGGGGTCTAGATGGAAAAGCACACAGGAGTGGGGTTGCTTTGGAGGAGTACTGGTGCTAATTCTTGAAAGATCTGATGGAATTCAACAGTGAATCCAGACAGCCCTGGGCTTTCTTCGTTGTTGATGATTACTGCTTCAATTGCATCATTTGGTCTAGGTCTGTTTGGGTCACTTATAACTTCGTGGTTCAATTTTGGTTAAGTCAGCCTGCCTGGGCTGGCTTTGAACTATAATCCTCAGATTCAGCCTCCTGAATAGTTAGGATTACAAGCATTAGCTACCAATGCCTGGCTTCACCAAGCTATTTGAAAGCCTTTTTTTTTTTTTTTTTCCAGTCCTGGGGCTTGAATTCAGGGTCTGGACACTGTCCCTCAACTTTTGTACTCAAGGCTAACAGTCCTAACACTTGCTGAAAATTCTGCTGGTATTCTAATGGGCTTACCATTACATATGACTAGTCTCTTCTCCTTTGCAGCTTTCAATAGTGTGTATATTTAGTAGTGTAAGTATAATTTATCCAGGTGGTTTCTTCGTGGTGTTACCTGTTTGGTGTTCTGAAAGCCTCATCTACTAGATTGACCCTCTCTTATGAGGTTGGAGAAGTTTGCTGCTATTATTTTACCGAGTAGGTTCTCAATGCCTTACTTTTTTTTTTTTT
>NW_012267326.1:4958093-4962093 GCF_000151885.1 Dipodomys ordii
TCAAGGCTAGCGCACTACCACTTGAGCCACAGCACCACTTCCGGCTTTTTTCTTTTTTCTTATGTGGTGCTGAGGAATCGAACCCAGCATGCAAGGCAAGTGCTCTACCACTGAGCCACCTTCCCAGCCCTGCTCATGAAATTTGAACTCTGGGCCTGGGCACTGTCCCTCAGCTCTTCGGCTCAAGGCTACAGCTCTACCACTTGAGCCACAATGCCATTTCCGTTTTTTTTTTTTTTTTCTGGTGGTTAATTGGGGATAAGAGTCTCACAGACTTTCCTGCCTGGCTGGCTTTGAAATTCGATCCTCAGATCTCAGTCCCCTGAGTATCTAGGATTACAGGCATGAGCCACCAGCGCCCGGCTTAGAGTTCATTTCTATATGTACATTATTTTATATAAATATTAAGAGGCATTTAGGCATTGCACCTTTGTGATTCTCTCCTGAGACTATTCTTTTTTGGTCTCACTGAATAGGAGTATCTAGAATCCTGTGTAATTTTTCAGATTGCAGGGAAATATGTAAAATATTAAAATATGTAAAATATTTGAAGATCACAAAGCCTTGTCAAATTTATTTTCTTTAGCCAAATATTCACCTATTTAACAATATGTGACTACCAAGTTTCAGGTATGATTGGGGAATCCAGCATTACATAGACCCATCTTCATGGAATTTATGGTCTAACACGAAGAGAAGAATGAATTCAAATATTAACACAAATGAAAAGCACAGTTAATTGTATGTCACGCACAGGATGGAGACAGTATTACAAGAATATAAAACATAATGTTCTTATTATGGTTGAATGACATTTTAAGTGAAGCCAGGATGGTGGCAGTAAATGGGCTGTGTGGAAGGATTACATAGAGATGGGGGGGGGGGGAAGTTTCAAGGCTATTTTCCTTTCTCCAAGCAAGATTCACTTAACTCCATGAAGAAATATGTTAATATGCCAGGCACCTGTGGCTCATGCCTGTGATCCTAGCTGCTTAGGAGGGACTGGCTTGCCAAGCAGACCTCATTAAAGTATATCTGTACTTAAACACAGGGAATAAATCAGATAATTCTTTCACATAGAGTCCAAAGGTAACCTAATACTGAATGTGCTTTCATCAAGCTAATAGGCCTAGAATTTTTCTACATGCTAGAGTACTTATTTCTTTATATAATGTCCATAGATTTTTGTTCTAAAGCTCTTTATCTATTTTCCTTCCTCAGCCTTTTAAGACAAGATGTCCTTATGTAGCTCAGGTTGGCCTCCAACTCAGACACCAAGTAAATGTTGGGATCACAGGTTTTGGGGTTTCTTTTTTTTTTTTTTTCCATCAAGGGGTTTGAATGCAGGGCCTGGATCCTGAGCTCTTTTGCTGAAAGCTAACATTCTAACACTTTGAGTCATAGCTCCACTTCCTGTTTTCTGGGGGTTAACTGGAGATAAGAATCTCATGTACTTTCTTTCCTGGGCTGGCTGTGAACATTGATCCTCAGATGTCTGTCTCCTGAGTTGCTAGGATTACCAGTGACCAGCTAGGTGTTTGTTTTTGTAATCACGTTTTGAACTTTAAAAAGAAATAAAAAAGAGAAATATCTGACAGAGTGTTGGTGACTCATGCCTATACACTTGGCTACTCAGTAGGGTAAGATCTGAGGATCGAAGTTCAAAGCAAACCTGGGCAGAAAAGTCCGTAAAATGCTTATCTCTAATTAACCAGCAAGATGCTCAAGTGGAGGTATGGCTCAAGTGACAGAGTACCAACCTGGATTGGATAAAGCCAAGCAAATATGAAGCCCTCAGTTCAGGCCCCACTGTTGGCACAAAAGAAAAGAAAAGAAAAATTAAAATCTGAGTCCTGCCTCTCAGGATTCTGATGTAATTGATCTGGGTTGCCTGGGCCTACGGCTATCCCCAAGCTACCTCCAGTGGGAACAGTAATAGTTTAACCTGTTTTCAACAATCATATCCTTCTCAGACAGCATCTAGTTCAGTGTCATTGCAGAATGACACTCAAAATGAGGACAGAGGAAAGCATGTCTTAGAGCCACAAATGACAGCCTTACGTGGTAGTTCATGCCTATAATCTAGCTATTCAAGAGGCTGAGATTTGAGGATTCCAGTTTGAAGCCAGACTGGACAGCCCTGAGCAACTGTGTGCTCAAGGCTAGTGCTATACCACTTGAGCCACAGCACCACTTCTGTTTTTTTCTGTTTATGAGGTACTGAGGAATCAAACCCAGGGCTTCATACATGCTAAGCAAGCACTCTATCACTAAGCCACATTCCCAGCACTCCCTGAGACTCTTACCTCTAATAAATCTTTAGAACAAGAGCTGTGGCTCAAGTGGTAGTGTTAGCAAAATGAGCTCCCTTCCCATAGCTTAGCACACTCCTTCCCCTCTCCACAGCTTAGCGTGCTCCCTTCCTAGGCAACACTAGGCCCATTTAGTAAAGGCAGTAAATAATCAGCTTCCAACTGCCTTTACCTTGGGAGGGCACTTCTCTGGGACAGCTACACCCTGTAAGACCACAAGAACCCCTTAGAGTGATTTTCAGGTCTGGGAAGCTGCAGGGTCCCTTATCTACTACTTGGGCAGTGCCATAAATCCATGATGAAGCCCTTGGCCTTCATGTCCACACCAAGGTTTCTGCCTCCTAGCCCCTTCTAGTCCCTCCTAAACCCCCTAGGTTATATAGGTCACCCCAGACAATAGTCAGAGCCTCTTCTCCCTTGTGAGAAGCAGTCTTGCCAGCCCCTTTCCTGGCAATAAACCTTTCTTTGTTCTCTGTACCTGGATGTCTGCATGGTTCTCTGGCAAAGTCTACTAATCTATCAGGTAGAGTGCTAGACTTGAGCAAAAGAAGTTCAGGGACATGGGGATGGGAAGGTGGCTCAGTGGTAGAGCGCTTGCCTTGCATGCATGAGGCCCTGGGTTCCATTCCCCAGCACCACATAAGCAATAAGAAAAAAAGCCGGAAGTGGCACTGTGGCTCAAGTGGTAGAGTGGTAGCCTTGAGCTGAAGAGCTGAGGGACAGTGCCCATGCCCAGAGTTCAGGCCCCAAAATCGGAACCCCCCCAAAAAAAAGAAGTTCAGGGACAGTGTCCAGGCCCTGAGTTCAAGCCCCACGACAGTCACCATTAAAAACAAGGAAAAAAAAAAACAGCCACAAACCAACACAAACAAGGGCCAGTCAGACCTGCCAAGACTAGGAGGAGCCAAGGCCTGCCCAGAAGAGTGTGAGTGTGACCCCTGTCCCCTCACCTCCATTCAATTTCCGGATTTGCCTCTACATAGATTAGTCTCCAGCCCTCCGGTGCACAGGCCTCAGAGGATCCAAGTTCACCAGGAAGTTCCGAATTGCAGAGGCTGGAGAGACAGGTGTGTTCAGGGAGATTTGTCAAGTCCGAGTGACTTTGGGGTTGAATTTAGAAACTCGACCCCAGGACGCCAAATGGCAGTGTCAGTTCCTGTAGCACAAGGGGAGGACCCCCCCCAGGGGCTGGGTCGGACCTACCCTGTCCCAGAGGGTGCAGCCAGCTCAAACCCCAGAGCAGAGACAGCTAGTGCTGCCCAAAGACTAGGGTGTGCACGAGGGCGGGGCGTGGACTACACTTCCCGAAATGCCTCGGGAAGGGGTGGGGTTTGGGAGCGGCCGCCAGGCCCTGGCCAGGCGTGCGCAGGGGTTCTTGGGAGTGGCGAGGCGGGGCCTCGCGGCTGTCAGCTGTGGCCCGGGGGCGCCCGGGCGGGGTGGCGGTGGCCATTGGCCCAGAGGCGGTCCAGGGTGGGGTCTCGGTGCGCCGCTTCCAGCTGGGCCGGGCGAGTCGAGGCGTCCGCGGGCCGGGGCGACCCGGGCAGGGATGCATCGAACCGGCGTGGCCATGGCAGAGGCGCCACTGAAAGTGTGCATCGTGGGCTCGGGGAACTGGTGAGTGTCCGGCCGGAGGGCGGCGGGCGGCCGGCGCGAGCCCCGCCTCCAGGAAGCCCGGCTGCGGCCAGGGG
>NW_012267326.1:4963378-5011757 GCF_000151885.1 Dipodomys ordii
AGTGGTAGAGCGCTTGCCTTGCATGCCTGAGGCCCTGGGTTCAATTCCTCAGCACCACATCAGCAAAAAGAAAAAAGCCGGAAGTGGCACTGTGGCTCAAATGGTAGAGCGCTAGCCTTGAGCTGAAGAGCTGAGGGACAGCGCCCAGGCCCAGAGTTCAGGCCCCACGACCGGACCTCAAAAAAAAAAAATAATCTCTTGGATTTGTATGCTTGGACTAGCTGCAAACCTTAGTCCTGATATCTGAGCCTCCTGAGTAGCTAGGACTCCAGGCATGAAACACAGAACTTGGATCTGGATTGACATTTAATTTTCTCCATTCCTCACTACTAGCCCCTGAGACTTAACATCTCTCCTAGTGCCTGGCATGTGCTAAGTAAATAATACCTAAGAAAAAATAATTTTTCTTGATTATGCAGATTGAACCCAGGGCCTCTTGGATGCTAAGAACATCTTCTACTACTCAGCTACCAAACTGACTCTTAAAATTATAATTGTATTTGATTAGGTAATACAAACCTAGATGCTGGAGATGGAACCTTGGGCTTTGGTACTTGAAAGACAATCACTCTACCACTCAGGCCAACATGAACAGGGTTTGAAAACCCAAAGGGGCAGTAAAATACAGTGGAAACAAGTCTCTCATCCACATTTGTCCTCCCAGGTTTTCCCTCCTGAGGAAAAGCCTGTGAGTTACTCTGTCCTTGGGGATAGTTTCATCAGACCCAAGGGAATGCTACACAGGAGTTTGTCTCCTTCCTTGCAAACACAGGATACTGTTCAACCAACAACAGAATGTTCTGCAGGACTCCTGAAGGAGTTAGTTCCAGTCGCCTCTGAAGAGTGTCATTTGGACCCTGGGCTTGGCTCTGGCACTTTCATCTCAAGGTCAGGTCTGTGTGATTGATGTTAGTCACTTTTGGAAACCCTCCACTTGGCACATGGCTGTCTGTCCCACCTCCTCCCCTTCTATGCCCCATACCGGGAATTAAGTAAACTCAGGCCTCACTTCATCCACATCCCCTGTTCCAATGCACGTTCTCTCAACATTAGTTTCCTTTTGTGTCAAATTCTACAAGCAGAAGCCCCTTTGCTGTTTGCAAGGTGCTGGTGGTAGAAGTGGCACCATTTTGGCTGGTTAGATTGGGCCTAATAAGAGCAGTGCTATGAGCCTCCTGCACCCTCCAGAGATTTGGCAGCTAGCCCTTGATTTCTGATGTACTGATATACTCGACTGTTTTCTTGGCCCACTCCACCCAGGGAAATGGAGTAGAACTTGGCCAGTGGCATTGAAGCCCAGTGATTGAGAAATGTTCTGAGAGTTTGGGCTGGCTGCCTAGCTCCATTAATTACTGGATCAGACAGGAACCATTTTTGGCTTCTCTGTCCCTTGGCTTGGGTTCTATCACTCCAGTGTGAGGAGAGAGGGACCATGACCTCTGCAGAGAAGTTCAGGCAGAGGGGCTGAAGACAAGATAGAAAAAGAGGAACACTGGGTCCTGGTTCAGTAGTTTGTCCCAGGTCAGTACTGTGGTCTCTGCAGGGATGGGGGCACCAGGCAGGGCCCTGGCCTTCAGGCAGTTTACCTGCAGGTGTATGTGAAGTGTAATGGAGCACATGTGCTTCACCTGTTTAGACATTACACTGGAAATAGTGGTTCCTGCATTATGAGTAGCCCAGACAACTTGCCTCCTGAATCCTCACTGCATCTAGATTGAATCCTATTCCCTAAGGGCAAGATAAACTTTTCTCTAAGGGACTTTGGTCTCTGGTTAATTTTAAAGCAGAATACTGGAATCTATACCTACCCGAGTAGTTCTGTTCTTCTCTCTGGAAAGTTAAAGTTGCTTAAGCAATATTTATACTTGAGACTTTGAAGTAGCTCTGATTGCTTGTGTAGATAAAGGTGTTGACTACCCTTTAGCTGTGAGCTTGGAAGTGTTAGCAATTGCAGTAAGTCCAGGAACTTTAGCAAGTGGTGGACCCCCAACATAACCTTATCTCACCTTCTAGATGGATGAGAGATGTTGGACCCTGGGATCTGGGGGAAGCAGCTGAAGAGTTTCTGAACCTATCACTTGTTACTTGGAAAACTTTTTTCTGGGTTCCTCCAAAGATGTAACAAGGTTTCTTTGCCTCTCATTTTGGGAGGATAGCTCTGGAGAAATGCAGAATGCATTGCAGAACTAAAGCCTCAGGCTGTATGTTATAATCAATTTCTGTGAGAAAGAAATCATCTTCCTTTGAGGAAAGGCAGGGCCATATGGTAGGGAAGGGCTTTGGAATCAACTCCTGAGCTTCTGCTTTGGTCATAGCTTGGCAGCCAGTAGGCTTTGGGTAAACTGCTTGAGTCATTGCTTATATTGGTATTTGCTATCTGGGATTCTGGTTAGGATTATTGGAGATTATCATCAAGAAGTGTGTGACTAGCAGTTTTTTTTTTCCCTCTCTCTCTTTCTTTTTTGGTGCTGCTATTGGAGGTTGAACTCAGGGCCAGGGAGCTATCCATTTTTTCGTTCAAGGTTGGCACTTTACCACTTGAGGCACAGCTCTACTTCTGGCTTTTTGGTAGTTTATTGGAGATAAGAGACACTTTCCTGCTGTGGTAGGCTTTGAACCATGATCTTCAGATCTCAGCCTCTTGAGTAGCTTTTGATGCTCAGCTGGTTATTTTCACCATCCCTGACCACAGCCATCTTTATAAACAGGTTAGACTTTGGCCAAGAAGTGGAGGCAGAGTATCAGAGAGAAGACAACAGATTTGAATGACTGACAGGCAGCCTCGTAGTTTTCCTGGGACTATTAGTTGCTACTCATAGTACTGGACATTTCCCCGAGTGTGTAGGTCGGGGCGGTGTTGGTCTGCTTTGCACTGATGCCCGGCAGGGTCTGGCTGGATGTGGCTCTGCAGCTCTTTATCCTTCTTGGAACCTTGATCTGTACTGCTCCTTTTGTCCTGCTGCTTGGAGATCTGAGAAGTGAAGATAATTTATCTCCTCTGTGAGCGAGTGCTTCTTTCTATGTGTGTGGGAGGGTGCGATGGAGAGAGATTTTTCTCTTCTTTTTGTTGCCAGTCATGGGGTTTGAACTCATTGTCTAAGCCCAGTCCATATCTTTTTTCACTCACGTCTAGAGCTCTACCACTTGAGCCACAGTTCTGCTTGTCAATTTCTGGTGATTAATTGGAGATAAGAATCCTATAGACTTAACTGCACAAGCTCGCTTTGAAACAATCCTCAAATCTCAGCCGCCCAAGTAACTAGTATTACAAGCATCAGCCATCAGCGTGTGGCTCTAACTGGGTTTTTGAGTGGATCTACTCAGTCATAGGAAGTGTCGGCATGGACTAGACTCATTGGCTTTCAACTCTTGTGAGGTTTACATTGAGGGTTTTCATGTGCAGACAACTCGATAATTGTAAAATGTAATATGTATGTTAGAACTTAGTATGGATAAGTTCACATTATCATCTATAATTGGATGATGAAAATTTCACATTCTGCCTCATTTGCACTTGTGCTGATCTTACCGTGAATGGCACATCCTTTTAGTCTCACCGTTCTTTCCTGGGTTGAGAATGTGGCTCTGTGGTAGAGGATTAACTAACACAGGGGTCTGGCTTCAGTCCCTAGCCCTGCAAAAACTTTTTTTTTTTCTGTTAATACCTTGAGATTATTTACATGACATTCAACTTAATTCGCCTAAGATGTACAATACAGTGGCTTTTGCTGTATTCACAAATTGCAACAATCACCTCATCTGCTTAGTAAGACAGAGTGTAGCGGCTCTTGCCTGTCATCCTAGCTACTCAGGAGGGGAATTGTAAGTAGGTAAGTCTGAGGGTGCTCCACTCTACAGCAAAAAAGATCGGAGGTGTGGCTGAAGTGGCAGAGCACCTGCCTAGCAAGTGATGAGCCCCTGGGTTCAAACCCCAGAACTGCCAAAAGAAAATCAGCTCATACCCTTCAGCTGCCATTCCATTTTCTCCCCACCTCCCTCAGCCCTAAGTAACTGGCAGTGTTTAGTCTCACAAATATTTTTCTGTTCCAGGATTTGCCGTTCAATGTGTGGTCCTTTGTGACTGGCTTCTTTCACCTCATGTAAGGCTCTCATCTTTCAGCCAATGCTGAAACTTGGAGCATGCGCCAGTACTTCAGCCATTTTCTGGCTCAATACTCCCCTGAATGAACTCCCTATATACTGTCCACTAATCTATTATGGGACTTGAACTCGGGGCCTGGGCACTATCCCTGAGCAGTTTTGCTCAAGGCTAGCAGTCTACCACTTGAGCCAAAGTTCCGCTTCTAGCTTTTAGTGATTATTTGGAAATAAAAGTCTCAAGGCCTTTCTTGCCCTGGTTGGCTTTAAACCTGGCTTGGAACTCTGATCCTCAAATCTCAGCCTCCTGAGTAGCTAGATTTCAACCATGATCCACCAATGCCCAGCCTTTTTTTTGTTTTTTTTGAGACTGGGTCTCCTTCTGGAGCCCAGACTTGCTGCAAATTTGCAAACTGCTTGCTTCAGCCTCCCAAGTATAGGGATTTCAGACATGTGTCCTCACACCAGGCCCTTAATAATTTATTATGGGTTGGACTAATTTGCTTCTAGCAAAGTGGAACCCTATATGAGGGCCAAACATGCTTATCTTGGCCCTATGGCTGTGCAAATGTCAGATCTGGTGCTGAGGTTTTGGAGCCTCACTTCTGCAATATGGTATCTTCCTTGACCCACACAATTGGAGACATCTGTTATTCTCTCTGGTCCTGGGTCTGTAATCTGATGCCTCCGGAGGTCATGGCAAATCTGTGAGTCATACAGCTATTACGTACTGACACTGTGGGAGTTTCTCTGCCTTTCTGCACCCACTTGAAAGGTGACTGCAGTAAATTTAAACATTAATTAAGCTTAAGAGCCTTGAGCAAGGTAGAGACCTAGAAAGTAAGCAAGCAATTACCAAAAAAAATACAGGCTGGGTGGAGTGGGTCACACCTAATTCTAGCTGCTCAGGAGGCTGAGATCTGAGGAACGTGGTTCAATGTCAGCCCAGGCAAGAAAGTCCATGAGCCTTTTTTCTCCAATAAGCACCAAAAGGCCAGAAGTGGAGCTGTGGCTCAAGTAGTAGAGAACTAGCCTTGGGCAAAAGAAGCTTGGGGACAGTGTCTAGGCCATGAGTTTAAGCACCAGGACTGGCACTAAGAAAATACACTTATAGTCTAGTATTGTTTTAAATACCCCCTGTGGCCAACACTGAACAGCAGAGCTCTACACACTGCTTTGCTCCTTGATTTTTATGTAACTGTGTTAAAGATCTTAAAGTGTACACAGAAACACAGAGTGTCATTGTCCCCCCCCCCCCCATGACAGCATTCTCTCTGTAGCCCAGACTGGCCTCACTCACAATCCTCCTGCCTTAGCCCAAGTGCTACAACTATAAACAAGCACTAATTACATGTTTGGGGTTTTTTTTCCCTTGTAATGAAGAGGTTGGAACTCAGGCTTTGCACTTGCTATGGAAGCACTGTGTTACTGAGCCACAGCCCCAGTTCTCATTCTTTTATAGTTTTAGTAGTCCCAACTCATCTATGCTTTGGGGGGATGGGGGCTTGAACTCAGGGCCTGTGGGCTGTCCCTTAGCTTTTTCCTGCTCAAGGCTGGTACTCTAGCACTACAGTCTCACCTCTCCACTTCTGGCTTTTTGGTGGCTAATTGGGGATAAGAGTCATACAGAATGCCCTGCCCTGAACCTCTGCTCCCAGCCTTCTAAGTAAGCTTTTGTGAATTGGGTTCACCACTTTGCATCCAGCCTTACATATCATTCATTCTCTGGTGAGCATTTCCCTCTGCGTGACCCAAGGTCTCTTTCATCTCCTTCCTCTTCTTCAAGAGATATTCACATTGATTTTTTTTCCCCTTCTCTCCCTGTGGCCGCTTTTGATATTAAGCTTAGAGAAGCTCTCTACCCAGAGATCAAATAAACATTCACCAAGTTGAATCTGTTTTTAAAATGTTTCATTTTTATATTTGCATTGAAAACAGTGTCATTTGATTGTACTTTAAAAGCCTTTTAAGTGCAAAAAATTACACAAAATGTTAACAGTGGTTCTTCCTGGGTGATGAGATTCTTCATAGTTCTTTTCTTTCATGTACTGCTCTTAGGAGTGGGACTATAAATTCATCAAGCTAAAATGGATCATCCTCTTGCCCTGGGAACCTTAACCCAGATCAGCTCTGGGAGAGATGAGCATGGATTGTGGAGAATGTGGCAGAATCTCTGCCAGTTCTCTCCAGGCCTCGGTTTCCTCCTTGGGAAAAGGGGAGGTGTGCTGCAAGGTCCTTTCTGGTTTTGGTTTTTTTGGGGTCCGGTCGTGGGTCCTGAACTCTGGGCCTGGGCACTATCCTTCAGCTCTTCAGCTCAAGGCTAGCACTCTACCACTTGAGCCACAGTGCCAATTCCGGCTTTTTTTTTTTTCCTTATTTTTGCTTATGTGGTTCTGAGGAATCGAACCCAGGGCTTCATGCATGCAAGGCAAGCGCTCTACCACTGAGCCACCTTCCCAGCCCCTGCAAGGTCCTTTCTGTCTTCACACGGCTTTGCACTCCAGGGCCATTCTTGACCTTTGCCTGACTTGGTAGCCAACCATGCTTTGGCTGATGGACACATCTTCAGCCTAATTCAGATCTCATCCCTTCTTAGGAAGATGGGAAGAGGACAGAACAAATACCAAAGGATGAGCTGGGGTCTGTTTATCCCTTCTTGCCCAACAGAAGACCCTGGGTTTTTGTTTTTGTTGTTATTGTTAACCACTGTACACGTTCCTGGCCTGTTCATTCATGTGAGGAGTAATAATGGCGCCAGCCTTGAGACAGATCAGTGTACCCCTTTCTCACTCCTCACTGCCTTGTCCACCATCTCTACCTCCCCTGCATGCCCATGCTTCCCTGCCCTTCCTTCCTCCTCCTCCTCTTCTCCTTCCCCTTCCTCCTCCTCCTCCCTGCCCCCTGAGACCCACCCAGCCTTCAGAAGCCACCTTTCCTCTGAATGACCTGACAAGTGTCATTGGCACTGGGTCACAAGCCCTCTCCCCTTGGCCACCTTGTCACCAGGCAGCAACACTGTCAGTCTCCTAGCTCCATGGGGGCAGAGGTGTGTCTGCTTTTATTCGCTGGATCCCTGCCTGCAGCCGGGAATCTCTTCTTCATGGAGCTCCAACTGGATTATCAGCAATACCATTTTACACCAGGACAAACTAAATTGGTGGGAAGTGTGGGTTTTAGAAGCAGTCAGATCTGGGTTTAAAATCCTAGCTCTAGATACACAGTAGGACTTTTGGTGACATTTATATTCTCTGAACCTCAATTTTGTTCTTCTGTAAAGTGGGGGTAATCTGTACCTCTTGTGGTCTGCTGTCAAGAATAATTGAGTTCTTACCCAGCACTAGTGGCTCATTCCTGTAATCCTAGCTACTCAGAAGGCTGAGATCTGAGGATTGCAATTTGAAACCAGCCTAGGCAGGAAAGTCTATTAGACTCTTATCTCCAGTAAATCATATAAAAATCCATAAGTGGTACACAGTGGCTCAAGTGGTAGAATGCAAGACTTGAGCTAAAAGGAGCCCAGGGACAGTGCCCAAATCCAGAATTCAAGCCTCAGGACTGGCAAAGAGGGGGGTGAGAAGGAGAGGGAAGAAAGAGGGAGGGGAGGGGGGGAGAGGGAGGTCTTAAATACCTACCCAGGTTCCCTTTAAGTTACATTTTCATAGCATTGCAGACATGAATATTTATTGAAATGAACTCCAGGAAAAGGAAACTTGTTTTTTTCTTTGTTGTTGTTTCTGTTTTGTTTGTTCATTTATCTGTCTTTTAGAGGGTAAGGGAGTGCCACAGAAATGGAAGGATCAAGGGGCTGGGAAGGTGGCTCAGTGGTAGAGCACTTGTCTTACATGCACGAGGCCCTGGGTTCGATTCCTCAGCACCACATAAGCAAAAAGAAAAAAGCCAGAAGTGGTGCTGTGGCTCAAGTGGTAGAGTGCTAGCCTTGAGCTGAAGAGCTGAGGGACAGCGCCCAGGCCCAGAGTTCAAGCCTCACGTCCGGACCAAAAAAAGAAAAAAAAGAAATGCAGCAGTGGTACTCACTAGACATTGTTGAAAATGATCAGAACAACTTGTGGGTGAGGATGGGAGGGAAAAACAGGGAGAGCGAGGGAAGGGGTCATAGAGTTCAAATGGAAATGTACTCTTTACCTGACTTATGTAACTATAACTTCTCTACATCACCTTTATAATGACAATAAAAAATAAAAAGGAATTCCTCGTTTTTTGTGTGTTGTTTTTGAGACAGGGTCTATGTATTCTAGTCTGGCAGTCCTCCCCCTCTGCCTTCTGAGTGCTTACAGATGTGCACCACCACGCCTGGTTTGCTCCTGCCCTTGTTTGTTTAGTGTCAGTACTAAAGCTTGAATTCGGGCCCAGGGGCTGTATTTTTGTTGTTTGTTTTAAGGGGACATTTGTGTCATTTCTGACTTTTTGCTAGGTGGCCAGTGCTCCAGTACCTAGAGATGAAATTTCAGGTCACAGGAAATGATCAGCCTTGTAGTCTGTGATAAGCACTTAAAAAGCTAATTTTGAACACTTTTGGATCTTGTGAATTCAAGGAAATACATTTCCACCAACACATAATTGGTGTTTATAATGTCAATGTGCTGGGTTGAGATTGTGGGCCTATTTTGCTTAGAGCCCTCAAACTGCTGCCTGCCTGACCTTTCCCCCAGGCTACACTCACGTGTAACATGACCCCTTCCCCCAGGAACCTTCTGTGACAAAGGCATTATTGTGTCATCAGCAGTTCCCTAAAAGCTGGTCCATCTCAGGCTGATTTCCCCTTAGACCAGAAGGGAAAGAACACGTATTTCCTTTTATTACAAGATAGAAATGTTGATCCTGTGTTAGAGTTCTCCATCTAGAACCCGTGTTGATAAGAGCTCATCTTGGTAGAGCTCTTCTGCTGTTTCCCTTTTTCCTCTTCTGCTTAGCGAGCTCCAGTGTGACCTGGGGATTTAGATCATAGCGTCCTCTATGAAATTCAGTTGTCATTTCCTCTCATCTTTGTCTTCTAAAATCTGCTAACTTAAAGACAAACAAACAAAATTCCTGGGCTGGTGTGGTAGAGTGTTTGCCTAGCATGTATGATGTCCTGGGTTCGATTCCTCAGTACCATATAAACAGAAAAAGCCAGAAGAGGCACTGTAGCTCAAGTAGAAGAAAACTAGCCTTGAGCAAAAGAAACTCTGGGACAGTGTCCAGGCCCTGAGCTCAAGCCCCATGACTGGCCAAAACCAAACTCCTTTACAAGCCAGGTGCTGGTGGCTCATGCCTATAATCCTAGTTTCTCAAGAGGCTTAGATCTGAGGGTCTCAGTTCAAAGCCAGCCCAGTCAGGAAAGTCTGTAAGACTCTTATCTTCGATTAACCACCAGACAACCAGAAGTGGAACTGTGGTTTATAGTGATAGAGTGCCAGCCTTGCTCAAAAGAGTTCAGGGACAGCACCCAAGGCCCTGAGTTCAAGCCCCACAACTAACAACAACAAAATTAAGCCAGGCACCAGTGGCTCATGCCTGTAATCCTAGCTACTCAGAAGGCTCAGATCTGAGGGTTGAGGTTCAAAGCCAGTCCAGGCAGGAAAGTCCGTGAGACTCTTATCTCAAATTAATCACCAGAAAACCAGAAGTGGCGCTGTGGCTCAAGTGGTAGTGAGCTCACCTTGAGCTGAAGAGCTGAGGGACAGTGCCCAGGCCCAGAGTTCAGGTACCACGACTGACCAAAAAAAAAAAAAAAAAAAAATCCCAAACTCTTTTTCTAGCTGAATGTGGTGATTCATGCCTGTAACCCCAGATACTTGGAAGGTATAGGTCAGAGGGAGTGCGGTTTGATGCTAACCTAAGTCAAGTTAACAATATCCTCATGCTAACAAGCCTAGAAGTGCTGGTTTGAGACTGCACTTCCGGCTATGTGAGAAGTGGCCCAAGGCTGGTATGGGCAAAAAAGCATGAAAACCCACCTGAGAAAAACACTTAAAGCATGTCTTTAAATGCCTTCCTAACCAGCTCGTGATCCTAGGTTCAAACCCTAGTACTGCTTTTAAGTTTAAGCAAATAGAAAATAGCTGGGGAGGTGGCTCAGTGGTAGAGTGCTTGCCTTGCATGCATTAGTTCTTAGGTTCAATTCATCAGCACCACATAAGCAGAAAAAGCCGGAAGTGGTGCTGTGGCTCAAGTGGTAGAATGCTAGCCTTGAGCTGAAGAGCTGAGGGACAGCGCCAGGCCCAGAGTTCAGGCCCATGACCTACCACAAAAAAAAACAAGAAAGAAAAAGAAAAAGGAAAAAATACAAACTGCTTCACTGAGATAAAATATGTACACTGCAAAAACTCAGTGGCTTTTAGTATATTCCCATAGTTGTGCACCCATTGCTACGGGCAATTTTTTCCCAAACACTTATATCATCCCCAAAAAGAAACCTCAGACCCTTGAGTACTCACCTTATTTTCCCCCAGGTAACCGCTAATCCACTTTCTTGTGTGTGTATGATAAGGATTTAATCAAGGGCCTCACATTCTAAACAAGTGAGTATTCCTGAGCCCACTTTGGCTATTCTGGACATTTCATATGAATGACATGTAATATGTGATCATCTTTGACTGCCTTCTGGTGTTTTGTTACACTGGCTGTTCATAGGGGTTACACCATTGGAATCCTCCTCTGGTATATATACATATATGCATCTGACCCTGTATTTGTTTTCAGATATGTTTATAATTTAGATCTACCTTCCACATGAGAGAAAATTGTACCCCTTGTCTCTCTGAGCCTAACTTTAAAGTGGGCTTTGTAAACCACAAGGCCTCAGACCTCTCCAGAGGCCATGTACTTGAGTGTGGAGAGACAAACTCCTGTGTCATTCATCGCTTATTTCACTATATATTTCACTATATACACCTTCTGGCTTCGTAGGTAATCTTCATATTTTATGTAATTCTGAAATTGAGTCCCTCACCTTCACCACATTGCTAGTAAGAGATCATAGACTGCTACTAGTTTTGGAATACTATATAGCAATGAACAGAAATGAATTGAACCAGAAGGCTTATGCAGTTACATGGCCAACTTTCTAAAATAGTAATGGAGGGCAAAAAAGACCATCACAGATGAGTTGTGTTCTTCTTAATTGTCTTTCAGAAATGGGCTTGATGACCTCATGTTTGTTTAGGAACAGCTACATATGGCAAGATGTACACTGTTTAGAATGGTGGCTGGGCGAGGGGAGAGGTGAACAAGGAAGAAGAGGGATGTGGGGAAAGACACAGGGACTTAGGGATGTGGGTCATGTTCTGCTTTATCTTTTGCACTGTTGGCAAGTCACATTCTACTTCTTTTTTTTTATTTTTTATTTGTGAACATACTGTAGAGAGGGGTTACAATTACATGGGCAGGACATTCTACTTCTTAATCCAAATAATGGGTACATAATTTTCAATTGTGTGTGTGTGCACGTACATGCATGTACATGTGTGTACATGCCCTTGTGGGTCTTGAACTCAGGGTCTGGGTATCTTCCCTGACCTTTTTCTCTCAAGGCTAGTCCTTTACCACTTGAGCCTCAGCTTTACTTCCAGCTTTTTGCTGTTTAATTGGAGATTTGAGTCTTTCAGACTTCTGCCAGGGCTGGCTTCAAACAGATCTCAGCCTCCTGAGTAGCCTGATCACAGGCGTGATCCACTGGTTCCCAGCTCATTTTAATCTTTATTCTTTGAGCAGTTTGTATATACTTTGTTTTCTTATGTAAGAGAATTTTTCCTGAGATATCTAAATGTGGATTCTGCATAAAGTGGCTCTGTGATTCTGTCCCCTTCTCCTCCGAGGGCAATGATGAGGACCCCAAGGGGCTGAAGATCAACTCCAACATCATCCTTGAGAAGATGGGCATCAACATCAGTGTGCTGATGGGTGCCAATATAGCCAGCGAGGTGGCTGGCAAGAAGTTCTATGAGACCACCATCAGTGAACCACCCAGGGGAGACATGGAGGTCTCTCCTGCGTGTTCCCCTCCCTCCTTGCTCTCCCCTGTGCTGCTAGAGTGGAACCCAGGGCTTGGCGCATGCTCCACCCCAGAGCTGCCCCAGCCTGTTCCCCATACTGTCTGTGGTGGGCCTGGGGGTGGGCGGGTTATGTGCAGAACCATTCTGTGCCTCTGAAGTGGTCCAGCCACAGTGAATGGAGAGCCGGGGAGATGACCTGATCCACCTGGAAGGGGGACCAGTAAGTTAGACATGGAAATAGAAGGTTGTTTGTACCCCCACACAGGGGGTGTTTGTACCCACACTCAAATGGGGGAGGTTCCTTGGCCAAGAAATTCCCTTTTTATCCTTTCATTCGTTCCCTCCCTCCCTCCCTTCTTCCTTCTTTTCCCTTTCCCTTCCCCTTCTTATTCACGACTGAATTTTGCTGTGTTGCATATGTTGCCTAGACTGGCCTTGAACACTCTGTCTCCTGCTTCTATCTCCCAAGTTGTTAGGACTGACTACAGGATGTATCACTCACCTAGCTTAGCTTTTCACAGATCACAAAAGCCAGTCTCCAAGTCCATCCTCACTGATTCCCATGAGACTGAACAATGGGTGAGGGAAGTTCCCATTTTCTGGTGACTAAGGAATGACTTTCAAGGTCATGCCACAAGGTAGAATCTTGGTTCAGATTTGGCTGTCCTGTTTCCTGAAATAGTAAGCTTTTTTTTTCTGTTCTTACACGTTGTAAAGAAACATTCTCACACTGATGTTGGGAAGATTCTCATTGCTTTTAGGAAGAGCTTTGAGAGTCTGAAGTACCTGTGAGCTGCCTTAAAGTGTGCACTGGTGTAAAACTAATAGTTCTGTATTTTTAGACACTTTGCAAATATTTAGGTTTTTCTCTACCATTGCACAACTTTTACAGATGTTTCTCCTTAACAGATGCATAAAAAGGACCTCAGAGACCAGAGGCTAGCATGAAGTTCATGGAAAACGTACCCCTGGATACTCATAAGTTCCATATAGGATATTTATAGTTCGTTTCATTGCAGTTCCCCCTTGGTTTTCATTTTAAATGTATGTACATTTTAGTCACTTTCTTAGGGAAAATAAAAGTAATCTTTTTTTGTTTTTCGCTTGGTATACTGTTTTCTATCTGTGCAAACTATTATTTATTGTAAGTTATGTATTTTCAAATTGCTTATTTTGTATTTGTAACAGAACATTTTACAGTTAACACACATTTTGATGCTATATAGTATTCATCAATAACTCCATATAGTCAGACCTTTAAACTTTTCATTGAAGTGCTGGGCATCAGTGACTCACACCTGTAATCCTAGCTACTTAGGAGGTCAAGATCTGAGGATTGCAGTTTGAAGCCAACCCAGGCTGAAAAGTCCCCAAGAGATTCTTATCTCCAGTTCACTACTCAAAAAACTGGAAGTGGCACTGTGGCTCAAAGTGGGAAAGCTCTAGCCTTGAGCAAAAGAGCTTTGAGGTGGCACTCAGGCCCTGAGTTCAGCCAACACACATACATAAAAAATTTCATCAAGCAGTATTTTTGGAGAATGTAAAGGTGCCAAACTAATATAAAGATACGTTGGGAAGTTCAAACTTTGCCTCCAAGATTTGGTCATTGATTCTGTTGAAATAAGCTTGTAAAAGATCAACCCCCCCCCCCCAAAAAAAAGAGAGTATGAGTGAATTACCATGGATATATGCATAGAAGCCATACAGAACATGAAACTCAGGGCAGGGGTGTGGCTTAGGTCACAGAACACCACCTACCAAGTGCAAAGCCCTGAACTGAAACCCCACTACTGCCTGTCACCCATTGCCCCCCAAAGAAAGAAAACTAAAGAAAGGCGTAAATACCCTCTTCAGGAGGCAGAGGGAAGTGGGGTGGCAGACAATTGTGGAAGGGTTAAAAGTAGGTTTTAGGGGAGGAATTGAGCCTGGAGGACAGTGGCCTCAGGCAGAGTTCTGGGCTCGGTGTTTGATTTCCAGTCTCTTCCTCTGTGGTATGTCTGTCATCTTTAGTAATGAAATGTCAGTGTGGAGATTTAAGGCTATTGGACTGACTCTCATTGGCCAGTCTGAGTCAGGTGGACGCAGGAACTTGAGAAAGCCCTTCCTTGCATTGGCATTCTTTGATGCACTCAGTTTTAAGGCCACAGTTGATAGATTTTGCAGTATCATTGTTCAACCCTTGGCAAAAGAAAGCAAGAGTGGCTTAGTCAGCTTTCTAATCTGGCATTTGCAAAGGTGATACAGCCCCATTGTTAAAAATAGTCAAGGCTGGGAATGTGGCTTAGTAGTGTAGTGTTTGCCTGTCATGCATAAGACCTGGGTTCAATTCCTCAGTACCACATAAACAGAAAAAGCCTGAAGTGGCACTGTGGCTCAAGTGGTAGAGTGCTAGCCTTGAGCAAAAGAAGCTCAGGGACCGTGCCCAGGCCCTGAGTTCAAGCCCCAGGAATGGGGGGAAAAATCAAGCAGTATGAGAAGGTAGAAAGTGAGAGTCAAGAGGGCCCTGCAGTACCGCCATGCAGTCCAAACGCGATTGTGAGCAATGGTGTGAGAGGGTGAATCCAGAAAACAAGGCGGCCCTGGAGGCGTGGGTCGGGGAGACGGGCAGAGGAGGTATGGCGGGCCACCTCCAGGCTGGGTGGGCAGCCCGCCGCCGGCAGGTCCGCGGTGATTATTCGAAGGCTGCCCCAGGATGTGTAGGAGCCCCAGCTGATTCCGCTGCTCCAGCACGTGGGCCGCCTGGACGAGTTCCGTCTCCTGATGGCCTTCAACGGCCTCAATCGCGGCTTCGCCTACGCGCGCTACGGCGCGGTGCCCAGGCCGCCATGGCCACGCTGCACAGCCACCTCCTGCGGCCCTCCTGCCCGCAGCACGGAGGACAAGTGCGAGCTGAGCGTGGATGTGACCCACTGCAGCCGCCGGGCCCCGGCCTCCAGGAAGCCCTGCTGCTGCCCAGTCCGGGGTCGACAGCAACCCAGATTGCGCTGCTCAAGTTCAGTTCCCATCGCGCAGCCGCCATGGCCAAAAAAGGCCTTAGTGGAAGGGCAGTCACGCCTCCGTGGAGAACCAGTGACTGTGGCGTGGCTCAAGCCAGACCTGAAGCAGCTGCTGCGTCCCCAGCTCATGCGCCCCTCCCTGCAGCACCTACAGCCACATAGTAGTCAGCTGGCCCTGGCTAAGAGCAAGCTGGGGTCCCAAGGGCCTCGAGCCGTCCTGCAGATGCTGTGCCAACGAATGAAGCGAGGCAGCCCAGTGTCCCTCACCAAGCGTTTGGACACAGGACCCGCTGGCCGGCATCGCTTCTGGTACCAAGTAGTGATCCCTGGGCATCCAGTGCCTTTCAGTGGCCTCATCTGGGTTGTGCTGACTCCAGATGGGCAGGATGGTCATGAAGTGGCCAAGGATGCTGTTTCTACACAGCTGCTGGAAGCACTGAGTGAGTCTGAGGCCAGCTTCTTGTGGTCTGGTGGGGCTGAGGCGGGTACTATATTGAAGCAGTAACATCCCTCTCTCCCCTCCACAGGCAGCCAGAGCCTATGTCAACACCCAGCCCAGCAGGCCTGGGCAACCACTTCTGATCCTAAAATGGGGAGGGACATGGGCCCTGCATCGCATCCTCCTCACTGGAACATAGCCCCATACCTGGCAGCTGCTCAGGTTTAGCTTAAGTTGCAAGGTTTGTCTTTACTCTGTGCGCTTCCTTGGCCATTTCCTATGTAACATGCTTATAGTGAATCTTTGTTTTTATGTGAGGAACTAGCCAAGTCCTTGGTGTCTACTGCTTGTCATTATGGTTTTAGTTACTATGGCTTGAGTTTTTCTATGTTGTTATCTGTATTTATATTAAACCCCTGGTTAGTTAAAAAAAAAAGTGAGAGTCAAGATTGTAATTTTGTATAATTACTGTTAGCAGTTGCTAACTATCCTTCCAGAGTGGAATTTGTCAATGCATAGTATGCATAGTACATATTAATATAATGTGCCAGACATGCATATTAATATATTCTTTCAGTTAATTTTTCAATTTGCAATTTTAATATAGCCGATGAAAAAAGTGTTTTTCTCCAATAAGATTTTTGCCTCATTATTTTAATTCAGTCTGTTAACCAATTATCTTTTCCCAGTTGGTTGAAAATGGCGATTACTCAATCATCACGGAAGGCTGAGAACTAATCTCCATTTACTCATTAAATCTGTATTTACTTGCACATTCTGGCTGAGATGTTTACCTGCTTCTTGCCTTGTCTGTTTCAGAGAAGTGACTTGGGCTTGTTTGTGAAGACAGATAAATGCCCAGAGGTTACCCTCTTTCTGTTTGGCTTCTGTGTCCTTTCTCTGTGGATTGAAAAAAAATGGCACTGTTGACCTGAGTTAAATTAAACACTAAAAGTAGATAGAGCTGGGTGCCAGTGGCTCACACGTGTAATTCCTGCTACTCAGGAGGCTGAAATCTGAGGATCATGTTTGAAGCCAGCCCAGGCAGGAAAAATTGGCGACACTTTTATCTCCTACTAACCACTAAAAAGCTGAACTGTGGCTTAAGTGGCAAAGTACTAGCCTTGCTCAGGGATAGCACCCCATGTCTCGAGATCCAGCCCCAGTACTGGCTGGCGCGCGCACACACACACACACACACACACACACAGACAAGATAGAACATGAGGGCGGTAATTTTAAAATGAAATGTTTTATGTAACCTGTACTTAATGAGGCTATGTCACACAAGCCAGAAGAAAGGGACAGACATTGTCAAACAAACATCTCTTACTCCTCAAAAGGCCAGTGGACTGAAGGACAGCCGAAGGCTAATGGAGCAACCTATGTGTTGGAGATGGCTGGCGGCCTGATCAGGAATTCAGCAGGGACTTGGGAACTTAGATCCAGGAATGCAAGTGACCTGGGCTGCCCCCACAGTGACCCATTTGAATGGCAAACAGACCTTGATTCCCTCCACAAGCCCCTGCACATCGAATGAGGGTGCCCACCTGACTTCCTGCAGCTCACTTGGAAAATAAGTGTGTCAACAGCCCAGCCAATAAAGATGAGCATTTGTCTCACGGGCTTCTACATTCCTCTAGAAAAGCCTCCATTCTTTGGGCTGGAAATACCTGTAAATGAGTAAATGTACTGTAGCTTGACATTTTACACCACACCAAGGTGTGGTTTCATAGCTATCTCAGCTATTTATTGCCATTCAAAAGTGTACAATGGAATTGCTTGTCATATAGATCTTTGCAAGGATTTGCATGCAAATTTAATTTACTTCTTAAGCCAGACAAGCATATATAATTATCTGCTGTGACTAGCATTACAGTTTTGAACAGTGCTGTAAAGAGAAATGGGTGAAAAAGGAGAGATTCAGATGGGAGCTTTTAAACAATTACTCCATTAGAGCTGCTGAATGAATTTTGTTGTTGGGGCTTGAACTTAGGGTTTGGGCACTGTCCATTAGCTATTTGGCTTAAGGCTGATGCTCTTCCCACTTGAATCACAGCTCTGTTTGGAGCCTTTTGGTGGTTAATTGCAGCTAGTTTCTCAGATTTGTCTGCCTAGGCTGGCTTTGAACTGTGATCCTCAGATTTCAGCCTCCTGAGTAGATAGGACTACAGGCATAAGCCACAGCAGTGTCTAGGTTGCAACCTGAGTCAGAGCCAGTGGCTCATTCCTGTAATCCAAGATATGCAGGAAACTGAGATTTGAAACAGGTTTGAAGTTTAGCCCAGCAAATAAATTCAACAGACTCTTATTTTCAATTAACCAGCAAAAACCCAGAAGTGGATGTATAGCTCAAGTAGTAGAACACCAGTCTTGATCAAGTGTGTGAGGCCCTGAGTTCCAGCCCCAGCACAAAGAAAAATATCTTTTATACAGTGGTCACTTTAAGGCTGTTTAATAAGTGAAATGAGTTGTGTGTGATTTGTGTATGTATGTGTGCAGGTCTTGGGGCTTGAATCCAGGGCCTGGGTGCTGTCCCTGAGCTTTTGTGCTCAAGTCTGGTACACTACTACTTGAGCCATAGCTCCACTTCCAGTTTTTTAATGGTTAACTGGAGATAAAAGTCTTAAGGTCTTACTCGACTGGGCTGGCTTTGAACTGTGATCCTCATTATCTCAGCTTCCTGAGTAGCTAGGATTATAAGTCTGAGCCACCAGTTTCCAGCTGTATGTGACTCTTAAATGCAGTGTTTAAAGAACTAGCAGAACTTAAAGGAGTTGTGATTTTTAGTTCAGTTATTTTGCTCCACTAAGTCCTCACTTGTTCTTGTAACACATCTTGGAAGCTTTTATTAGAACCCATTAAGCTTCTGAGTCTTGTCTCCATGTCATATTAGTAGTATCCCTTAGTTGGGGCAGTGGTGGCTCACACCTGTAATCACAGCTACTCAGGAGGCTGCGACCTTGAGGCTCGAGGTTCAAAGCCAACCCTGGGCAGGAAAGTACATGAGACTCTTACCTCTAATTAACCATCAGGAGAGCCCAAAGTGAAGCTATGGCTCAAGTAGCTGAGCACTAGCCGAAGAGCTCAGGGACAGCCTGGATGAAAAGACTGAGTCTGAGAGACTACATTTCCAAAATAACCAGCAGAAAGCCAGATGGAAGTGCAGCCCAAATCCTAAAATGCTGGAGAGTGAGCACAAATGCTTGAGTTCAGGCAAATACCAAAGGAGACACGTGTTGCTTCTCTCAAATCTCTCCCATCTTGGGCATAAATGACCTGGGCTCCCTACTCATATTGTGATACATTGGGTTCTTCTTACCTGCTCTGTGGATTCCTGAGGCCTAGAATAGAACGTGAGGAGTGGCCAGCACACTGGCCACTGTTGATCTTTTAGGCCAGGCATCAGAGACCTGGTAGTGCCTTTGGGATGTATTGATGGAGCCTTGTCTTACTGATTTCATTCTAGCTACTGGCTTGTTCTTGAGCCTGTTAGAGAATCAACAGAAAAAGGGGACTGCCGGGTGCTGGTGGCTCACACCTGTAATCCTACCTACTCAGGAGGCTGAGATCTGAGGATCGCGGTTCAAAGCCAGTCCGGGCAGGAAAGACTGTGAGACTCCTATCTCCATTAAACTACCAGAAAACCGGAAGTGGCGCTACAAAAAAAAAAAAAAGAAAAAAGAAAAAGGGGACTAACTTGCTGACTCACACCTAGCAACTCAGGAGGTTGAGATTCCAGCCTAGGCACTGTCCCTGAGATTTTTTTTTTGCTCAAGACTAACATTCAACTACTTGAGCCACAGCTCCACTTCTGGCTTTGAACTTTGCTCCTAAGACCCCCAAGCAGCTAAGATTACAGGTGTGAGCCATTAGTGCCTTACCATCCTTGCACTGTCAACTGTCGGCTAATTTAGGGTTTATTTCTAGGATGTCTATTCTGTTCCATTGTTTTTATGTCACTATTGTGCGGATGCTTTGAGCCATATTTAAAAAAAATTTTTTTTTTTGTTTTTGGGTCCGGTCGTGGGGCCTGAACTCTGGGCCTGGGCGCTGTCCCTCAGCTCTTCAGCTCAAGGCTAGGGCTCTACCACTTTAAGCCACAGCGCCACTTCCGGCTTTTTTCTTTTTGCTGATGTGGTGCTGAGGAATCGAACCCAGGGCCTCGAGCATGCAAGGCAAGCGCTCTACCACTGAGCCACCTTCCCAGCCCCTTGAGCCATATTTTAAAGATAATCAGTGTATTGCTTCCTACCTTTGCTCTTTCTGCTTAAAATTCCTTTGGGAAGGTGGGTGACTCCTGCTCGTAGTCTTAGCCAATGGGAAAGCTGAGTTCTGATGATTGCAGTTCTAACGTGTGTTAGAAGTTTTGTGGGACTCTAAATACCTATTAACTAGCAAAAAGGTACAAGTGGAGCTGTGGCTCAAGTGTACAGCCTGGAGCGAAAAATCCAACTAAGATCTGAGTTCAAGTCCCAGTACTGACACATACATGTATACACATACTAAACAAAGGTGATGAAAAAAATGCGATCTGCTACACAGGTTTGGGGGGTTAAATGTTTATTAAACCAGACATTTAAATTCTATATCCACCTGCAGACTGTAAACAAATACAGTATATGTGTAAAGTAAAGATGGACAAATTAGTGGAAAACCTAAAATGCCCTTTAAACACCAGAACCTCACCACACCCTCCTTAGGCCGATGCCAAGGACTCTGTCACAAAGTTAAATGAAAAACCATTCAGTTAGCTCTGCTCCATCTCCTAGAGTGGATTTCAACACCTGGATTTGTTTATTTGTTTCACACTGCAGTAGGCTGCATTTCAGCAAGGCAACAACGTAAGTTTTTGTTTCTGTGGTACTAGGGATGAGACCCAGGTTTTAGACATTCTTAGCAAGTGCTTATCACAGAGATACAATCCCAGACTTGGTTTTTAGAGACAGGGTCTTATTGTGCAGCTGGGGATGGCCTTAAACTCCATCTCAATTGCTGGGATTGCAGGTGCACACAACGATGTCCGGCAAAAATATAGTTTTTATATTCAGAGATTAGCTGAACGAGTACAAATTAAGTTTCTAATGTAGGTCTCTCCCTCCCATTACCATAATTAACAAGAAACATGCGTTAGAAATAAATGACAGACCACAGGTAGTTACAAAAATAGATTACTTATAGGATAATAAATATCTATAGTTAAACTGATCACAAAACTTATTAAATTTACTTTTTCCCATAATGTGAAGATTATTTAAGTACATTCAAGAGAGACAGGGGGGGATGGGCTGGGAGAGTTGCTGGCAAAAGGAAAAGTACAAAATCCACAGCAGGAAACTGATGCAAATGAGAATATGCAAAACACAAAACTCCTCATGATCCTACGTAGACACCAAAGTTAGCTTTCAGCCCTTTTTATATCTTAAAAAGTAACTCTGTGTTACCCATGTAAAAACATGTAAAAAGATTTATCCAGAGACAAGAAGTTGGTGGATGAACAGCCTTATTAAAACAGCTAAAATCTGGAGGATCTAGTGAGATTTTATATATTTCTGACATACAGGACTTTCAAAGAACCCCATAGAGTTTGGATGGTTTTTTAAATTCCCATACCAAGCCATTGTATAAGAATTTCAGTTTTACAAGTGGGGAAGACTTTAAAAATTGAAAAATTCTGAACTGAGATAGGGGAGGGAGAAAGCTAAAAAGACCTGCCAAACACGGCAGAGTGCGTGAATATGTAAGCAACACTGCTGGAGAAGGCTGTGTGAGGTCAGGCGGAGGGCTGGGCCCAACCCCACCTCACCTGAAACCCAGCCAGGGATCCCCTCCTGACTCTGGAATGGGAATGTGCGTTTTCAGTGGGTGACAGTGTCACCAGTAAGCTTCCTCAGCCCTCATGGCAGAGCGGGTCAGGAAGAGCTCAGAAGTCATGATACTCCAGATTCTTATTCACCCAAGCTTCCTGCAGGCACTGAAGGTTACCTCCTCCTCCATCTAGCCTGGAAACTTCATTTCCTTGCCAAAAATCTTCTCCCTGGTCTAAGACGTCCACGTTCCACTGACACAGTGACCATGGGGTACAATTTCGGGAAGGGGAAGAGGCTTTCCCAAAGCCACCTGACATTTCCAGGATGCGCCTGGAATGGCCACTAGACTGACCCCAGGACCCTTGTTTCCCATGAAACACGGTTGGGGGAAGGCTACTACAAAACTGAAGTTTTGATATTTTTTACACCAGTACTGAGATTTGAAGTCAGGTCCTTCAGTTCTCACTTGCCTATTCTGCTCTAGGCTGCTGTTCTACCCCTTGAGCCACACATCACTTACAGCATTTGCTGGCTAATTAGAGATAAGAGTCTCTCCAGTTTGTTTGCCTTGGCTGGCCTTGAAGGGTGACCCACAGATTGTCAGGCATGATCACCTAGTTTACAGGCATGGGCCACTGGTACCCATGTCTAAAATCTACTTTTTTCTTTTACTTTTTTTTGTCATGGGGCTTGAATTCTGGGCCCAGGCACTGTCCCTCAGCTCATCAGCTCAAGGTTAAGACTCTACCACTTGAGCCACAGGGCCAATTCAGGTTTTCTGGTGGTTTATTTGAGATAAGCATAACACTGCTGGCTTTGAACTGCGATCCTCAGATCTCAGCCTCCTGAATAGCTAGGATTGTAGGCATGAGCCATCGGCACCTGGCTAAAATCAACTTAATGAAGCAAACATAGTGGTTCTCAAGTCAGAGCAAGCAAGGGAAACACACGGAAGGCAGTTGTCAACCCAGAGGCCACTGCAGGGGCCTGGGAGAGGGCTGGCCTGGGAATCAGCACTCCAAGACAACACTGATGCTGCTGGTTCAAGCCCACTTGGAGTGGTGGCTATGAAGACCCTCACCCACACAAAGCCCAGGGCTTTTCTACAAGCAATTCACTGGAGGTCACACAGCCCAGTGATATCTTGGTGGTCTCATGCCTTGGCAGGGTGGAGGACACAGTGCCCAGCTCCTGGTCCAGTCCAGGTGAGCACTGTCCCTTCTGAGAGACACCAGCAGACAAGTCCAACCTCACACAGCACAGGAAAGGGTCTGCCCCCAGGGAACTTGTTGGCCAGGACAGGAGAATCCCAGGTGAGCTTCCTGTGCTCTGCTGTTGCTGGGTCTGGACAAAAGCACACCCTGAAGACAAAGAGCCTAAAATGCAGGAGACTTCAGTGAGAGGAAACTACCCATGGGGATTATCTTGTTAAAAATATCTACTTGTTAAAAAAAAGATCAGCCCACAATCAAGTCGTTTTGCTGCCCTTGAGATAGTGTTTACAAGTTCAGCGTGGTGACTTTGTCCTCAGCATACATACCATCTTGAGGCTGGTCAGGTTTATCAACAGAAGGATGACAAGAAATAAACCCCCCATTCAAACGCACACAAGTCACACCTAAACCTTTCAGCTGACAAGGCTGCGATCTTACAGGTTACACAGCAGGAAGAGTTCAAATACCATCACTGAAAAGGATATCTCATGTTCATAGAAAGATCCACAGAAGGACAAGGAGCACACACATGTCCACATGTCCACACGTGTGTGCGGCAGTTGTCAATGGACTGCCTGTCACGATTCAAGAACACCCTGGAACTCTTCATCCGGATCGGCGATGGGAGCACAGCAAGCCAACACTGCCCTGTTGCCAAGTCCTGGTCTCCACACAAAGCCAAGATTGGAGAGGCAGAAGGCTGCCCGTCTGCAGCACAGCTCACTTCAGATGTGTTCTGGATGGCTCTGGAGACAGGCCAGCATCTCTGCCACGGGTCTGCCTTCATAGCAGATCTGATACACGGCAGTGAACAGCGGAAACCTGGGTGGAAGGAAGAGAGGGTGGCAAGGTTGGTGATCTGCTTCACCTCCTAGAGCATATTTATCCTCTGCCCCTCCCCCCAGCAGGCTGCTCTGGACAATAGTGACCAGCCTATATGTCTTCACAGTCGCAGAACACAGAGACTCTGTAAGATACAGGGGTAAACCAGGCACCTGTGGCTCATGCTTGTGATTCCCAACTACTCAGGAGGCTGACCTGTAAGGATCACAGTTCAAAGCCAACGTAGGCAGGAAAATCCATGAGACTCTGACCTCCAATTAAAAAAAAAAAAAGCCAGAAGTAGAGGCATGGCTCAGTTGGTAGGGTGGCAGTCTTGGGCAAAAACATCAAGCAAGTATGTGAGGCCCTGAGTTTAAACTCTAGTTCTGGTATGGGCATGTGCACACCCACATACCCAGACACACGGGTAAGCAAGGCACAGGATTGTCCTTCAGGGTAAATGGCAGCCATGCTCAGAAAAGATCTGTGGCTCTGGATCTTGGCTGATTCTGGATGAGACCAAGGTCCTGTCACTGTTTGAAAAGGCCAGAGAATTTTAAATTCTCCCCAAAGAGCACTAGAGTCATCCCACACCTGGCCAGAAACACTTCATGCCTGCAAGAAGTGGGGACCACCTTAGCAAAGTCCCCATCTCCCTTCCATGGAGGAAGCTTCGTTTATTTTACTTTTCCTCTGAGATGTGAGCACACACAGTGAAAGCGTGAAATGGACACAGGGGAAGCAGGAGAGGACTGGAGGCCACTGGGAGGAAAGATATCATCATCAGGGTGCAGCTGCCCCAGCCCGTTTCCTCTGTGCATGTATGTGTAAGTACATGGATGTGCACCTGCCCTGTTGTTTGTGTTGCTCGCCTAGCTACAGTCACTTTTTAAAAACGAGAGACAGAGAAAGAGAGAACACAAAGTAAGCTTGACAGAATCAATACAGCCTTAAAGGTTATTCTGAGAATCACTTGGGTAAGCTCCAATAAAGACAATTTTGAGAGAGAAACACAGAAACAGCTGGATGCTGGTGGCTTACACTGGTAATCCTAGCTACTCAGGAGGTCTTTTTTAATTTTTGTACCAGTCCTGCATGTTTAACTCAGGGGCTAAGTGTTGTCCCTGAGTTTCTTTTTTCTTTTCTTTCTTTTTTTTTTTTTTCCTAAAGGCTAGCTCTCTACCATTTGAGCCATAGCTCCACTTCTAGCTTTTTGGTGGTGAATTGGAGACAAGAGTCTCAGGGACTTTCTTGCCCAGGCTGGCTTCCACTGTGATCCTGAGATCTCAGCCTCCTTGGCAGTTAGGATTACTGGTACCTGGCTCAAAAGTGAAGACCTTTCAGTCCTAGCCAGTCTCTGAGGTGGAAATAACATCTTCTTCATTCAATAGAGGTGGGACCCAAAGCCCGCTCTGACTCAGAGCCACTAAGCCATGTTTCCATCCAAATGTCATTTCCTACAACACAGAACCTGCAAGGCCAATGAGTCTGGCCAAGGAAACTCTGAAGTCAAGGTGAGAAGAGAACAAAAGGCAGCACACACACCTCACAGAAAAGATCTGACACAGCCCAATCCATCTGCCAGCCCACTATGGACATTTTGGCCTTCCTGGAACCCGGGGTTCAGGGGTGATAGAGGCTGTGTGGTGAGGGGCAGGGCCTAGCCCTTAAGGACATTACCACACACAGGTCAGTTAAGGGATGACTTGGGCCCCTCTTGTTCATGTGCCCGAGTCTTCCTCACAGTATAGCTGAGTATGTAGACAGGACCTTTAAAGATGACCTAAGCCAGGCACTAGTGACTCATGCATTTTAATCCTAGCTTCACAGGTGGTGATTTCAGATCAAAGCCAGCCCAGGAGATTTTAGCTCCAATTAATCACCAAAAAGTTGGAATTGCAGCTGTGGCTCCAGTGGTAGAATGGTAGCCTTGACCAACAAAAATTAAAAAGGGGGCTGGGGAAGGTGGCTCAGTGGAAGAGTGCTTGCCTTGCGTGCATGAGGCCCAGGGTTTGATTCCTCAGTACCACATAAGCAAAAAGAAAAAAGCCGGAAGTGGCGCTGTAGCTCAAGTGGTTGAGCACTAGCCTTGAGCTGAAGAGCTGAGGGACAGCACCCAGGCCTAGAGTTCAGGTCCCACGACTGGACCCCAAAAAATGAATAAATAAATAAAAAGGATAATACTCAGGCCCTGAGTTCAAGCTCCGGGATCAGTATGTGCCATGTGCACACATACCCCCAACTCAACAATGCCCTATATCAAAATGAAGTCATTTTCTGGGCCCTAATTCAACCTGACTGGCAATCTTCTAGACGGAGGACTTCAGGACACAGACATGAAGACATGTGATGGATGACCTCTGAACCAGGCAGTGCTGCTCACACCTGTAATCCTAGCTAATTAGGAGACAGATTGGAGGTTCACAGTTCAAAGTACGTTCCAGAGTGAGCAGAAAAGACTTGCCAGACTCTTATTTCCAATTGCTCAGCAAAAAAGTGGGAAGTGAAGCTGTGGTTCAAAAAGTAGAGAACTAGACTTGAGCATAACTTCAGAAGGAAAGAGCCCAGGACACCCCCCATCCCTCCTCCCCCAAGATAATCTCCACCAACCAAGGAGAAGGCCTCCAAGGAAACCAACGAACCAACCCTCCCTCAATTGGAGACCTTGAACTAAGAACCTCCTCCACTGTGAGCCACCCTGAGTACTTCACTATGACAGCACGAACCAAGCAGTACAATTGTCTCACCCTTAGCGTTCTCACAAAGATGTAAGTACAAGGAGAGCTAAGCTAGTGGGGTTTTTTTTGTTTTTTTTTTTCGGTCATGGGGGCCTGGGTGCTGTCCCTCAGCTCTTCAGCTCAAGGCTAACACTCTACCATTTGAGCCACAGATCACTTCTGGTTTTCTGGTGGTTTATTGGAGATAAGAGTCTCACAGAGTTTCCTGCCTGAGCTGGTTTTGAACCATGATCCTCAGATCTCAGCCTCCTGAGTAGCTAGGATTATAGGTGTCAGCCACCAGCACCTGGCATGAATTTTATATTAGCAGAAAACTGCAAATAATTTTACTGTCTACCAAAAGAAGATGGGTTAAATAAACTACATATTTTCTGTGAGGTTCTTTCTAGAATGAGCCTGACCCCAGGTCTAAACAATCAGTCCCTGGCAGGGACAGTTATTCATGGCTGGAAGGGATGAAGAGGCTTCAGGGAACAGCCTGGGGCCACTGAGGTTGGCAGATGGGAATGCTCACATCCTGTCAGATGCACACATGGGTGCTTGCACAAAGTCTAGCTGGCACTAGACTGTGAGGGCTGTGTCAAACGCCAGCCTGTAGAGCTGAGCTCCATCTTCAAAGGAGAACAATCATGAAGTGATCAAGTCCATCTTTACTGTGTGGACTGTTTCAGCAGGGCTAAAAACATGACTTCTCCAAGACATGTGGCGGACACAAGGTAGCAAGAATGCTGCGCCCCCAATACCTACTCCTTTACAACAGTGAGGAAGAAAAAGGAGGGAGGAGAACAGGAGACCAGAGGAGTCAGGCAGAAAAGAGGCAAGAAGAGGCTGGGAGGGTGGCTCAATGGTAAAGTGCTTGCTTTGCATGCATGAGGCCCTCGGTTCCATTCCTCAGCACCACATAAGCAGAAAAAAACAGCAGTGGGACTGAGGCTCAAGTGGTAGAGTGCTAGCCTTGAGCTGAAGAGCTGAGGGACAGTGCCCAGGCCCAGAGTTCAGGCCCCACGACCGGACTCCCCCCCCCCGCCAAAAAAAAAATATAGTCATGCTAATAAAATGTTCACTAATTCAGAAGAGAAGGAAGAGCAAGTCATCCCCGGATTCTGTGCTCAGGTTGGGCTCATGATCTCATGGGTCTGCCATGGGGGTGGCTAACTACATCCTTTCTCCTCACCCTTCCAGCCTCTGATGGGGGAGGAAGTACACGGCACTTTGGCAACTCAAGCTGCCAACCTCTCTAAGGCCACTCCCTGGCCCTACCCTTCGCATATCCTGGGGAAGAGAATGACCTGTAAACGGTGCCTAACAAAATGCCTGTGTGTGCTGGGTTTCCACCTGCTTAGTTCACACTGGTGAGCTGCTGTGTGATTGGACTACTCAATCACTGAATAATAGGTTGTTTCGTTATCTGATTTTTTGTGCTGCTTAGGATCAAATTCAGGGACTTACACATGCTAGGCAAGTGCTACTGAACTCATGTACCATTGAGCTACAGACATCTCAGCTCCTTGTTTTTTAATATGATGTCTTGTTTGTAGCCCAGGTTGGCCTTGAACTCAAATACCACCTGCCTCAGCCTTCCAAGTACTGAGATTACAAGCATGCCATACAATGCCCAATTTAGAAATTCTTTTGAAGTCTTATATAAATCGTTCAGTATCTGGTGATAGTGAAACTTTCAGTTGGCTCTGTTGATAGGATTTTGGGGGTGGGTAGGCAGGTTGGCAGGAATTAGTCTGTATTCACTGGCTTTAGGAGAAAATGGAGCTGGGATCCTGGGCTCAGTGGTTGTCTTGTTTAGGGAGTCAGTCTTCCCTTACCCCAGTTGAGTCTTGATTTTTCTTCTGAGTAGAAAATGAATACAACAGTCCCTTAGTTTGTTCACTCAAGATGGGCACTCTACCACTCTACCATAGCTTCAGTCCAGCTTTGGTGGTTAATTGGGGGTAAGAGTCTTATGGACTTTTCAGCCTGGGCTGGCTTTGAGCCTTAAATCTTAGCTTGCTGAGTAGTTAAGATTACAGGCATAAGCCATTGACACCTAGCAAAGTTATCACTTTTTAAAAATGTAAAAGCCCTTCCTGAAGTCCCCAGCAGAACAAAGAAGAATTTATGACTTCATATTCTATAATACCTTAGAGAACAGGGCTGGGAAAGTGGCTCAGTGGGAAAGTGGCATGCATGAGGCCCTGGGTTTGATTCCTCAGCACCACATAAACACAAAAAGCCAGAAGTGGTGTTATGTTTCCCTTGATTACCAATGAAGTTCTAGAAACAGAGCAAACAGCTGCATTCACCTACAATCAAATACCAAGTGTCACTTACTTGTCAATGAGTCCCTTTTGTTTGAGGATGCGGTACACTTCAGCTGATGTCTGGGGTCCTTGGAGCTTTTGCCCATTCAACATCTCCTTTTCTAGTTCTTCGATGGTCTTAAAAGAAAAACATGAAAATAAAAACCTGTAGTAAAAACTAAAAAAAAAAAAGAGAAAGAAACACTTATTTCAAGAGAAGGAGGGGCTGGGAATGTGGCTTAGTGGTAGAGTACTTGCCTAGCATGCATGAATCCCTGGGTTCCATTCCTCAGTACCACATAAACAGAAAAAGCCAAAAGTGGAGCTGTGGCTCAAATGGTAGAGTGCTAGCCTTGAGCCAAAGGAAGCTCAGGGACACTGCCCAGGCTCTGAGTTCAAGCCCCAGGACTGGCAGAAAGGAAAAAAAAAAAAAAGAAAAAGGAAAAGAGAAGGAGAGGGTCAGGCACCAGTGGCTCATGCCTGTCAACCCCAGTGTGAAAGCAAAGCACTGTGGTTTGATGCCAGCCAGGCAGGAAAATCTGTTAGACTCATCTCCATTTACCCACCTGAAGCCAAAAGTGAGCTGTAGATCAAGGGGGTAGAGTGCCAAACTTGAGTGTAAAAATTGAGGGGCAGTGGCCAGGCCCTAATTTCAACCCCCAGTAGCAGCACATACACAAAGGAAAAAAAAAAAAAAGAGTAAGAGCTAAATGCTCTTACTGGGGCAGGCAAGAGCAAGCAGGCAGGGCAAACAGAACAAAGAGCCCAAGTTGGGTTAACAGTGCACATGTGGCTCACCCAGCCCCAGGAGTCTCAGGTGGAAGAGGAGGAAGAAGAGGGCAGCGGAGCGGGGCAGGAGGAAGAGGGGCAGGCCAGTGCTACCTTCCCAGTCCTGGCAAAGGCCTCGGCCACCCTGCGGTTTCGTCCTCCATAGCAGGTGGTGATCAGGTCAGCCACCCCACAGCTCTCCAGGAAGGTGCCGGTGGACACCTGGCCCTTGCAGAAGATCCTGGCAAAAGCGATCATTTCCATGAGGCCCAGGCGGATGACGGCAGCCTTGGTGTTGTCTCCGCATTGGAGGCCATCGCAGAACCCAGCTCCCACAGCCACGATATTCTGCAGGAATGACAAAGCCAGGATGGATGCACATAGGCCCTCAATAGCTGCAGCGGTGGGAGAGCCTAGCCAGACAACGACAGATGCTAAGAGCAGTCTTGTTGAATCCTCACTTATGCCTTTTGGATTGTTACTTAAAGTAAAGCTGAATGCTTTCTTCAGCTGTTAGAAACTCTGTAAAGCCCAAGGGGACACTGATGAATTTCTTTTTTTTTTTATTTTCAATCTATCTGTCTCTATCTATCTATCTATCATTGTAAAGATACTGTGGAGGGATTACGTGAGCAAGGTAATGAGTCCATTTCCTATTGAGTATTGTTACACACTCCTTTATTTTCCCCCTACCATCCCTTTCCTCCCCTTCTCCCCCTCCAAAGTTGTAAAGTTCGTTTTCAACATAGTGTCTTGTACATCTCATTGTTACAATGGGTAATCCTGTATCCTTATTTCAGCATTTTGTTATTTCCCTTCTCCTCCCTAAATTAGAAAAAGGTATATACAAGATGCAGGCACCAAATCAAATATAGTGACAACAGGGGTTATACCATGGAGGAAGAACATACAAAGAAACAAAAAAAAATTACATAGTACATTCTAAGTACTTTAAAAAGAACAGCAACAAAGATAAAACCTCTTGTGTACACTGATGTATTTCTACAAGCTGACTGCAACCACAGAGCAAGATCCAAAAAGAACACAACGAGTACCTCAGAAAGACCCCAGCCCCTTTCAGTCCCTCCCTTCCAAAGGTGACCCCCTGCTCCTATCACACATGGACTCATGTGACCCAACTAAGCATTATGTGAGTGGAGGCCAATAGCATGTGATCTTCCTTACTAGCTTCCTTGTCTCCTTGATGTCATGTTTGTGAGATGCACATTTTCCATAGAGTACGTGTATTTAATTGTCATGCACTATTCCATTGTGTGACCACACTAATATACTTATCCATTCTTTTGTCCCTTAGCCTTGGTAGATTTCATTACAAGCAGTGCTACTATGGGCCTGGCACGTGTCCTCTGGTGGACATGTAGGCAAATCTCAGTCTTCATGTCATGGCCTCTCCTACACACAAGACAAATTGCACACACAGCCAAGGTGACAGTCATGCAGGACTTCTCGACCTGTTTTCAGGCTATCCAGCCACACTCAATTGGTGACACACTGCTTCTGTCTGCCCACTGCAGATGCCATCAGCTGCCAGAGTCCAGGTGACCCACAAAGCCTAAAACACGTTCTACCTGGCTTACAGAAAATGCTAACTGGTTGACTTAGCAGGAAAAATAAAACCCAAACATGTATACATAACTAACATTCATAAAGCAATACCCTGAAACTTCATTTCAACATTTGTGCACTGGCAGGCCATGTAAAGATGGACAGACCTTACTAAGCCATGACAGGCACTATCGATGCCTATTAGGAAGGGGACCATGCGGATATATAATGAGACTTAATTTGTCCTCAGGATGCTCACAATTTGAGAAAAGAGATGCAACAATACACAGAAAGAATGGCAGGCACCAGTGGATCACACTTCCCTAGCTACTAAGAAGGTTGAGATCTGAGGATTAGGGTATGAAGCCAGCCTGGATAGGGAAGTCTTCTAGACTTTTTTTTTGGGGGGGGGGGTCTGGTCATGGGGCCTAAACTCTGGGCCTGGGCACTGTCCCTCAGATCTTCAGCTCAAGGCTAGTGCTCTATCACTTTAGCCACAACACCACTTCGGTTTTTTTCTTTTTGCTTATGTGGTGCTGGGGAATCAAACCCCAGGGCCTCATGCATGCAAGGCAAGCACTATACCACTGAGCCACCTTCCCAGCCCTTCTACACTCTTTTTTTTTTTTTGTCAGTCGTGGGGTTTGAACTCTGGGCCTGGGCGCTGTCCCTCAGCTCTTCAGCTCCAGGCGAGCGCTCTACCACTTGAGCTACAGCGCCACTTCCGGTTTTCTGGTGGTTTATTGGAGATAGGAGTTTCACAGTCTCTCCTGCCCGGGCTGGCTTTGAACCGAGATCCTCAGATCTCAGCCTCCTGAGTAGGTAGGATTACAGGCGTGAGCCACCAGCACCCGGCCACCTTCTACACTCTTATCTCCAATTAATTAGCAAAAAGTTGTAGGTGGAACTGTTGCTTAAGTAGAACATCACCCTTGAGAAAACATGTTAAGCAAGAGTGAAAAGGGAAAAAAAACTTAAAAGAATTTACGGAACCAACTTCTAGCCTCATTAGCAGCACAAAACAGTAAGTAAAGGAAAAAGGCAGAGAGAAGAAGAGAGGAGGCTAATTTAATTAGAGTATAATAACTGAAATGCCATGGTGAAACTCTTTGGTACAATTAAAATAAATAAGAATGGCAGGCTCTGTAGAGGGATGGGCAGGAAATAGCAACAGGAGTAAAGGGAGAATTAAGAAGGTAAATGAGGGTGAATAAGATTGAAATTTTTTATGAATACATGAAAACAGAACAATGAACATACTGAAATTGTTTTAAGAGTGAAGACCGGAATGTGATTGAGCCGGTAAGGTTAATGGGATGCGTTGTATGCATGTCTGCAAATTTCACAAAACCATTCTTGCAAAATCAATGTATGCTAATAAAGTCTTAGTAAGGAAAAAGGAACACAGACAGAAAAAAGAGGGGGTTGAAAAAGGGACAGGGACCAGAGCTTCATTTCAAGCAAGAAGGCTGAGGCTTGGGATAAAGGTCAGTAGTGGAACATGTGCTAGGCCCTGGGCTCCATCCCAAGTGCTGCAAGGAAAAAAGAAAACCTGTCAAGGCAAGGAAGGCAACACGGAGGAAGTGATATCTGAGCTGGGCCTCAATCCTATGGACAGGTCCGATGATCACAGGACAGCAGTGCAGAACTGGCAGGTATTTAGCTCTCCAGTGGAAAGGCTGGCTCCTGACCCTTGAACTCTCAGCTACTTCATCAGGGACAACGCATGCCAGAAAGATGTAAGTATTCTGTGTCTAACCACAGCAGTGTTTTCTATACTTCCTGCTAATGATACAACAGTTAGTGCCTGAGCACCCCACCCCAAGGCACCCCTACATGCAGCTTTGATACTCACACTGAGCATGAGGTGGGCTAGGTTCACCATGAGGAACAGCCAGCCTTGGGGAGACTGAGTCACAGAGCTCTACCCAATGAAGCACATTATATAAGCTCTCTTGAAGCTTTTGCCTACTTTCCCATCCCCACCAAGAGAACACAGGGCTTTTGTTCACTTCTGGAGGTAGAGGGTGGGGGGAATCAGAAGTGGGAGGGGGGCTAGAGAACCAAGGATGGGAATGGAAGGCTCTGAATATGCTGTCTCTCTCTCCTCAGTGACAAACCAGCACTCATGGAGGTTGTTGGCTACTCTTCTCCTTGTCAAGGCAGAAAGAAAAAGTCAAAGCCATATGTTGGTGGCTCCAACCTGTAATCTTAGCTACACAGGAGGCTGAGATATGAGGATCATGGTTTGAAACCAACCCAGGACAGAAAGTCTGATCTAGTTAACTAGCAAAAACCTGGTGGTGGTGTGGTTCAAGTAGTAGCGCATCAGCCTTGAGGCAGAAAGCTAAGGGAGAGAGTGCAGGCACAGAGTTCAAGCCCTAGTACTCACTCACATAGCGGGGGAAGCTCCCAGAGAAAACAATAACAGCTAACTTTATTGAACACTCCTGGTGCTCATATATTATTAATCTTCACCCCGTTCTTACAAAGCAGGTCCTGAGGAAACTGAGGTAAGCAGCTTGCCAGGGTGACATACCACCCCAGGCCAGTAACTGGAAGGAAGGCACACAGCTAAGAACTCTCAAACAGGAAGAGCTGACCACACATCACAACAGAGGCGGCAGGAACTCGGTCACTGGAACTGGCCAAGCAGGACTTTATGCACACACTGAGTGTAAACCAGGAAAGTCAGGTGCTTTCGTGTCACTTGGCTCAGACAAAAGGCAGGCAAGGAAGCAGGCAGGCACACAAGGCTGCCAGGGGCCTCTTGGTTCCCCACGATCTTCTACTGCAGGGCCCAGGGATCTAGACTGCCTAAGAGCTTCCAGAAGACACCTAACCTCATCCCCAGAAGGAAACAAGGCTGGCATCCACTCAGTCAACCCACTTCCAACACACTCTGGGCCCTGCTCAGCTGAATTGTCTTCTGATAGATGGAGAAATCTCTCCCCACTACCTATCACTGTCAAAAGAAGAACACCCTGAGCCAGTCAGAGCATGTGATATTTGCATTCAAGCAGATGCCCGCTGAGATGGCTCAGCTGTGAGAGTTATCATTTTGTGCACTTAAATCTGCCCTGAAATATCTGCAGCTAAAAATACCAGGATCTTCAGAAGGCAGATGTGCTTAAGCCCTTCCCCATTTCCTGGCCCTATGCAGAGGAATCAGCCAGCCCAAAGCACCATCTTTGCAATTCTGTATCAGGGTAGGTTGGATGGGCTCAATTCCTCTGTCACTGCCTGCCCACACAAAAAAGAATGGAAAACCAGAGAAGTCAATTTTATCACCTGCAGGTTACACAAACATTACGTAGGAAGAATCACCCTCAGGAATCCTGGGCCCCTGCCTTCTCTCCTCTGGAAGTTCAACCACCCATCTGCCTCTTCCTGGGCCCAGTATCCCATGCACTTGACCTCTGAGGGCAATGTCTGCAGAGCAGGCTTACTAAAGGCAAAGTGCCATGTACGGTTGCAAGTTGAGCTCTGGCAACTAGGTGTCAAGGATGCCATGTCAGGCCCCCACTTTGGCCACGAGACTGAGCACCCTGATACAAAGCTGCCTTAGCTACCACAGCCCATCCCCTAAAGCCATTTCTACCTTAATATGATGTTTGCTATCTGTTCTATCTCAAAGTCTAACCACGAAGTCATACCAAGCCTTTGCCAGTGGCTACTGTAACTACAAAAACTGATTTTTAAAAATTTGAAATAGGGTCTCAATACATAGTCCAGGCAAGCCTTCAACTTGTAATCCTCCTGCCTCAACCTCCCACATATTGAGATTACAGGTGTTCACCACCATCCTCAGCTCAGAAATTCCATTTTAATTTTGTTTTGGTGCTGGTACGAGGGCTTGAATTCTGGATCTAGGCACTGTTCCTTAGATTTTGCTTAAGACAGATGCTCTACCACTTAATCTACATCTTCCAGTTTTTTGGTGGTTAATTGGAAATACGATTAGACTTTCCTATCTATATTGAATTCTACCACTTGAACCATATCTCTACTTCTGGAAAGTTTATTTTTGTTTTGTTTTGGTAGCTAATTGGATATAAAAGTCTCAAGGACTCTTACCTGGGCTGGCTTTGAGCCATGATCCTCAGATCCCCGCTTCCTGAATGGCTCTGATTACAGTTGTGAGCTGGGCTTCTTCTTCTTCTTTTTTTTTTTTTTTTGTCAGTTGTGGGGCTTGAACTCTGGGCCTGGGCACTGTCCCTGACCTCTTCAGCTCAAGGCTAGTGCTCTACCACTTGAGACACAGCACCACTTCCAGTTTTCTAGTGGTTAATTGGAGATGTCTCATGGACTTTCCTGCCTGGGCTGCTTTTGAACCACGATCCTTAGTTCTCAGCCTCCTGAGTAGCTAGGATTACAGGCATGAGCCACTGGTGCCTGGCTTCCAGGGCTACTTTGAAACTTTTAATTAATTAATTAGAAGCACAAGGATAAAGTGCTCCTGCTATTGGCCCTGAGCTTAATGGCAAGAATGAAACCCATAAATGCATTCACAGCTCACTGATGACAGATGTCTAGACGTAAAGGCCAGGCCAGCTCTGGAGTACCTCAACCCTAGTGCCTGTTATCCTCTGATTCTAGGTTGAGTGGAGATGATCTCCTAGAGTAGGGGCACTATGCGGCAGGTATAGACCAGCCTGGCCATGCTGTCATGTTGGGTGAAGCGTTGGGACTAAGACATGGAGGGAAATGCTCAAAGTGGGCTGCACTGATGCTCATATGAACACTCTTTGAACCATGGTCTTCATATTGCAACCTCATGAGTAGGTAGCATTACAGGCATGACCATGAGCACCCAGCCCTAAAGCTCTAGTTTTCAAAAGAGGACAATACTTGTATACTCTTGCTGGAAAGAGTGAAAGACTGAGCCTGGCACTGGTGGCTCATGCCTATAATTCTAGCTACTCAGGAGGCTGAGAGCTGGTTCAAAGACAGCCCAGGCAGGAACATCCACGAGACTCTTATCTTCAATAAACCACCAGAAAACCAGAAGTGGTGCTGTGACTCAAATGGTAGAGTGCTAGCCTGAAGCTAAATTGCTCAGGGAGAGCGCCCAGGCCCAGTTCAAGACCCACAACCAACCAAAGAAAGAATAAAAAAATAAAAATGAAAGACTGTACAAGGATCATGAGTGTCTCAGCGTACAATCTGGTCACTGATTTTCACTTTCTTCTATATTGTTTTCCAGTATATGAAACATGCTTAATATAACTACATGAATAATCAGGGGAAAACCCAAAACTATCATTTATGAAGTCAGAGATTACCAACTGGGAGCCAGTGGCTCATGCCCACAAGACTAGCTACTTAGGAGTCTGTAGCAAAAATGTTCATGAAACTCCATCTCAAAGGAAGAAGCTGAACATGATATGCATACCTGTTATGATGGAAATATATAACAGGAAGACTGGGGAGGTGGGGGAGGGAAGGGATGGTAGGAGAAAAACAAAGGAGAGGGTAACAATGCTCGACAAGAAATGTACTCATTACCCTACTCATGTAACTGTAACCTCTCTATATAGCATCTTTACAATAAAATAAAAAATAAATACAGGGGCTGGGAAGTTGGTTCAGTGGTAGAATGCTTGCCTAGCATGTATGAGGACCTGGGTTCGATTCCTTAGCATCACATAAGCAGAAAAGGCCAGAAGTGGTGCTGTGGCTCAAGTGGTAGAATGCTAGCCTTGAGCTGAAGAGCTGAGGGACAGTGCCCAGGCCCAGAGTGTATTCCCCACGACCAGCAAAAATACATAAATACATACATACATACATACATCAGGAAGATTGTTGTCCAATGCACTCCCAGACAGGACATGAGACCCTATCTCAAATAGCCAGAGTAAAAGGAGCTCAAAGAGGCATTGTACTTATTAACTGACAAGTTGAATTGAAACCTCTTTGTACAACTGAAGATAATTTTTAAAAGAAAATAATTGAAAACATCAAAAAGAAAACAAAACAAAAAGGGCTGAGGTTGTACTCAGTTGTAGAGTTCATCTCTAGCAAGTGTGAAGCTCAGTTCTAGCCCTAGTTCCACAAAATAGAAAACGGAGCCAGGTACCAGTGGCTCACACCTGTAATCCTAGCTACTCAGGAGGCTGAGATCAGAGGATCATGGTTCAAAGCCAGCCTGGGCAGGAAACTCTAAGAGACTCATCTCCAATAACCTATTCAAAAAAGCTGGAAGCTCAGGGACAGGGCCTAGGCCTAGAGTTAAAGCCCCAGGACCAATGAAAGAGAAGGAAGGAAGGAAGGAAGGAAGGAAGGAAGGAAGGAAGGAAGGGAGGGAGGGAGGGAGGGAAAACATGTCCATTCATCCTTGCTTAACAGGCTCAAATGATAAATATTGTCATAGTGCCTGGATACAAACCAAAAAAGAAAAGTCATATACAGTGACCAAAGAATACCAGACTAAGATTTCTAAAACACTCCAATAGCACCAACATGTCCTGCCTTTGTCATTACTCCTTGGATCTTGCTCCCTTCGTCTGTCCAGTTGGATTCAGTGAAAATCAAAAGGTCTGGCTCTCAGTTTCCAAAACCCCAGACAGGAGAAGGGAGAGTGTTAGAGCCCCTCCCCGCTCCCCAACTGCCTCCAAGGGTTTAATCTTTCTCTGTGGTAGTTGCAGGCACAAATCTACTTACAGGCTTCCTGCCAGGAGAAATGAAAAGCCATTCTTGGTTCAAACACAAAACTAGCATAGTCTAGAATTTTCTCATCCAGCACCCTTTGTTGTGGGCAGGATTTCACAGCTTCTCCACTTCCAAAAACATCAAGTCACTTAAAAGAGCTTTACAGCAGCTCGGGCCATTAGTGAGCAATTAGGCATTCATGATGTCCCCTGCTGTCAAGTGGTCATTTGTTTAATGGAGGAATATTAAAACCAAATAAAAAATCTCACCCAAAGTAAACAATGAAGCCAAAGCCAGCTTCTTAAACGCATGACAGGGCCTGTCCATGCTGTGAAGAACCATTCGTGCACAGTTAGAATTATGGGACCTACTGCCTGGGAGCCCAGGCTTTAAATGGCTTTAATTTTTTAAATGTTCATTGTATATCATGACCACATATATACACACAATGTTAATTCTAGGAAGTGGTTTTAAATTCTGACTAGAAAAAAAAAAAAAGACGTACTTCTTCTGAGAGTGGAAAGGCATATTTGAGCCTTGGTGTTCTGGCAGATGAATGAGGATGCTAATTTCCTTCCCTAGGAGTTTTAACTCATGAAAAGTGGCCTTTTTACTGTAAAACATAACAACAACAAAAAAACCCACAAAGCTGAGCATGGTAGTGTATGCCTGTAATCCCAGCTACTCTAATCTCTGCAAAAGTAGTGAGAATCTTTTAAAAACAATCAAAGATCCTGGGCACTAGTGGCTCACACCAGTAATCCTAGCTACTCAGGAGGCTGAGATCTGAGGATCACAAGCAAGAAAGCCAATAAAACTCTTATCTCCAATTCACGACCAGAAAACCAGAAGTAGAGCTGTGGCTGAAAGTCATAGAGTACTAGTCTTGAGGAAAAGCTCAGGGACAGTGCTTAGGTCCTGAGTTCAAGCCCTATGACTGACCAAAACAAAAACCCAGAACTATAAAAGAAGCCAGAAGCAGGTGGGTCATGCCTGTAATTCTAATTATTCAGCAGGCTGAGATTTGAGGATTGTGGTTGGAGGCCATAAACTCAGAGCAAGGAAGGAAGGAGCTGCTGCATCTTGCTAAACCGTAGACTCCTTACTTGGGCCTCCAAATTATCCAATAGCAGGAGAAAAAGTCTGGCATCCCCGCCTCCATCTTGTATCCATCCATCTTTTTATAAGCCAGTCATCTTAGAATCCAGGAATGCCAAGACTTAGCAACACATGTTTCCATGGAGGAATACAGGAAACTAGTCCAAAGGAAGGGGACTCCAGAGCCTCTCCAGAGTTGATAAATCTTCTGGAACACTTCTCGGAACAAGGAAGAGACAGTGGTCAACCATGCCATGCCAGGCTGGGATTGCTTTAACAGTGCATACCTGACACTACCACCCCTACACACCCGCACTCTCTATTTAAACTTAAAACTCACATTTGTACACAGAAGATGCCTGAAGATGAACTCAGTGTCAGGTAATAAACCTCTCTCTGCCCTTCACCATTAGAACCTCTTTAGTTGGCATAGAGGGGCAAGGGGCAGAACCAGGCAAATCCTGAAAGTTTGGACCTGAGGTCTACAACTCTGGTTGCATCGTGATAGAGACAGACTTGACCAAGGCTTCCCCTTGCTAGATGCTAGTGGATCATGCCTATAATCTCAGCTGAGATCTAAGGGTCCCCATTCAAAGACTGCTGGGGCAGAGAAGTCTGTAAGACTCCTGTCCAATTAATCAGCAAAAAGCTAGATGTGGAGATGTGACTCAAGTGGTAGAACACCAACCTTTAGCCAAAAAAAAAAACAAGTGAGAAAGCAAATCGCTGAGTTCAAGCTTCAGTACTGGCACAAAAATAGATGAATGAAATGTTCCCCTTTACCGAAAAATTACAGGACGTATTAGTGGACATCATTCCTGTACCAAACCCTCACAGAAGCAGAATGGAGTTGCTCATGCCACGTGCTCCATCAGCAAAGTGAATCACTAAAGGAAGCAGCCATGTCCTACAGCAGGCCAGCTTTTCCTGCCAGCAAAATAAGGAAGTCTCCTTTGCTTTAAACCTGAAGTGCTGTGTTAACCAGTAAAGGTTTTCCTACATATAGTTCTCAGCCAGGTGCTGGTGGCTTAAGCTTATAATGCTGAAGAGCTGAGGGACAGCACCTAGGCCCAGAGTTCAGACCCCATGACAGGCAAATAAATAAATTAATTAATCAATTTAAAAACCCACAGGCTGCTCCTAGGCAAGAACTGAATAGAGGCTGACTGGTCTATAATTAATTTGTTATAATTCTGCCTCAACATTCCCAAGTCACTGAGCTGTGGATGCTGCAACTTTTAGTTTGACCTATTCCCTCTACAGGGGGCAAAGATAAACTATTAGAAAAACCTTTGGTCAGTGGCAGGGGAGGGGGGGAGATATGTATGTGTGTGTATGTATTTTTTTTTCCTTAAAAAAGACCAATCAACCAAATCACCACACCAGCAAAGTACAGAATTTAGGGAGAGCCAGCTTCTGCTCCTGCTGGAAAAGACACAAGTAGGCTCGTTAGCTCCTGGGTAAAACCCTGGGAAAACAATGTGGCTACCACCCCAAAGTACAAAACAGCACAATTCTAGTACAAGAAAACCATGAATAAGAGTGAGCTCAACCACCCAGGGAAGAGAGGGTAACAGGAAGTTATAAAGAAGTCCCTGGCCGGGCGCTGGTGGCTCACGCCTGTAATCCTAGCTACTCAGGAGGTTGAGATCTGAGGATCGCGGTTCAAAGCCAGCCCGGGCAGGAGAGACCGTGAGACTCCTATCTCCAATAAACCACCAGAAAACTGGAAGTGGCGCTGTAGCTCAAGTGGTAGAGCGCTCGCCTTGAGCTGAAGAGCTGAGGGACAGCACCCAGGCCCAGAGTTCAAGCCCCACGACCGACAAAAAAAATAAAAATAAAAAAATAAAGAAGTCCCTGGATTCACTTTATGTGTGTGTGAGTGTGTGTGCACGCGCATGTGTGTTTATGTATGCATGCATGTATGTGCATGTGCGTGCGTGCCTCTGTGTGTGTGTGTGTGTATGCATACACACACACCTGGGCTTGAACTCAGGGCCCTGCAATCTCACTTGGACTTTTTTACTCAAGGCTGATGCTCTACTATTCAAGCCACAACTTCACTTCTGGATTTTTGCTGGTTAAGTGAAGGTAAGTCTCTGGATTTGTATGCCTGAGCTGGCTCCAACCTCAATCCTCAGATCTCAGCCTCTGAAGCTGCTAGGATTACAGGTGTGAGCCACCAGTCCCCACTTATATTCACTATTCTTCACAGAGCTAAGTGAAAATCTCCCAGAGCTGCTCCCCAGGACTGGACTCCAGACCACCCACTTGGGCCTAGCCTGAGCCACTCTCACCCGGGGCAGAAGGACCTTACCTTAAGAGCACCACAAAGTTCCACCGTGTCCGCATCGTCCACCACAGTAATTCGAAAATTGGGAGTCTGAAGAAGTTCTTTGAAGATCAGGCCATTCTGCATTATTTTGCTGCCTATGGAAAAAGAAAAAATAAACACTCTAATGTCAATATTCAACCTAATCAAGAAGCCAAAATCCTTTTTATTACATAAACAATATAATTACTGCAGTCCCTTCAAATTCCAAGAAAGCCCAAGGCAATACAGAAGGGACAGTTGCTCCTGACTCCTGAGATGACCCACTTTCACATGTGAAAGTGCCTTTTTATGAAAACGACTATACTTAGTAAACTTCACGCTTCCACTCAAACCTCCAGTCTTGCTTGATATCCGCTCATGCAAGAATGGAGACAGAAGCACTGAACTTCTGGGATCAGTAACAGCATTCAAAGAGCCCCTAAGGCAGCTGGGGGCATTTCTATGCTTACCATTCTAAACAAGAAAAGAAAGCCCAAATAGGTGTACAGCCTGCCTTGGTCACCTAGCTAGTATACTGGAGGCAGAGGACAAGTTCTGAACCCATATGTCACTCTACTCCAAGGTCCTATGCTGTGCCACTTCTTGGATGTTGAAAGAAAGAAGATGAGGAAAAACCAAACAAATATCACAATTTGAGCTGAACAATTCCAATGCAGAAAAAAGCAATTAAAGTAGCCCCTAGAAGCAGGTAATAGAGGCTCACATCTGCAATCATAGCTGCTCAGGAGACTGAAATCTGAAGAATATGGTTCAAAGCTAGCTGGGGCAGGGAAGTCCATGAGACTCTTATTTCCTAAACACCAAAAAGCCAGAAGTGGAGCTGTGGCTCAAGCAATAGAGTACGCTGAGTGAAAAATCTAAGGGAAAATGCCCACGTCTTGAGTTTAGCACAAGGGAAAAAAAATTACACTCAAGATGTACCAAGTTCATTTTGTAAGCTCTGTACATTAGGCTAAGTTCTCCTTTTCCAAATACTGGAACTGTGTGAGGTTGGGCAAGCTGACTCCTTCCTCTTTGGGTGTGGCAGCAGGTATCTATGTGCTTCTGGGCAATGCTGTTTCATCATCTGCTTGGGTAAACCTGCCCTGGCCCTAGCACACGGTCTCAGTGTGTCTCCTCTACCTCACCACCTGCCCATCCCTAGTCACATTCAGCCATCTGTGCCCAGCTGGAAGCTAGTGCTGCCACTAGCTAGTGCTGAGGAATGGGCAAAGGGAGAAGAAGCTCTGCCCCTGAGGTGAGGCAGGGACTTGTCTGTGGCTACAACTAGTACATGCTGTTCAGAGAATGGGTTTCACTCACAACAACCTCATTCTCTGAAATACGCCTTTTAAAATTATCATGTTAAATCATGGTTATGAAAGTGCTGTTTTTCTCAGCGTAGTAGGTCACACCTGTAATCCTAGCTACTTGCGAGGCTGAGAACTGGTTCAATAGCAACCTGGGCAAAAGGTTCAAGAGATCTCATCTCAACCAACAAAGTTGCATGTGGAGGCTCAGAGCTAGAGGTTTGTGTCTGGAAAAAATTAAGTGGAGCTGTGGCTTATAGTGGTAGAGCACTAGCCTTGAGTACAAAAGCTCAGAGACAGTACAGTACTCAGGCCCCGAGTTCCAGCCTGACTGACAAAAAAAAAAAAAGAGTGTGGTGGAGTTACCTGTCACCTCACCTGTGTGGAAAGCATGGAGGATCAAGGTTCAGGCCAGCACAGGAATAATCTAGGCAATCCTATCAGAACAATAACTAAAGCAAAAAGGGTTGGTAACATCACTCCAGTGGCAAAGCACTTACCTAGCAAGCACCAGACCCTGACCACTCTCCATAAAAACAAACAAAAAAAAAAGTGCCTCTTCATTATTACTACAGGTCCCCAAGCAGTGATGTAGCAAGCAAGGAGCCAAGCCATCTATTTGATAGAGACAATGACCCAGGACCATGTGGGATCGACCCTCTTCCAGGCCATTTTAGAGGCAATCAATTTATTTAATAAAAGTCCTTTCCAACCTCAATTTCAGTCTCTGATTGCTTATTTGTTCACTCAGAAGTCCCGCAGACTTATGTATTTGAGACATTTATCAGTGTCTGACCCATTAACATAGTGATTGGATCACTCTCAAGATTCTGTGCTAAACTCAGGACTGAGGACAGTGCTCACCACAAGGGGACACCAGCGCTCACTATGTCGGTGTTTCTCAAAGAAGCTCAAAAATCACACCATTTTTCTTCATCTTCCATAGTCACAGGTGGGCCAATATTTCTGAATTTACCACAATTAAAAGTTAGCTAGTAGGGTTGGGAAGGTGGCTCAGTGGTAGAGAGCTTGCCTCGCATGCATGATGCCCTGGGTTCAGTTCCTCAGCACCACATACAGAAAAAGCCAGAAGTGGCACTGTGGCTCAAATGGTAGAGCACTAGCCTTGAGCTGAAGAGCTTAGGGACAGTGCCCAGGCCCAGAGTTCAAGCCCCAAGACTGACAAAAAAGAATTAATAATAATAATAATAATAATTAGCTAGTGCTAGCCAGGCACTAGTGGCTCACACCTGTAATCCTAGCTACTCAGGAGGCTGAGATCCAAGGATCACAGTTCAAAGTCAGCCCAGCATGAAAGTCCCTGAGACTCTTATCTCCAATAAACCACTCAAAAACCAGAAGTGGCACTGTGGCTCAAGTAGTAGAGCACTTGCCTTGAGCTGAAGAGCTGAGGGACAGTACCCTGGTCCAGAGTTCAAGTCCCACAGCCAACAGAAAAAAAAGTGGGGGGGGGGCTGGGAAGGTGGCTCAGTGGTAGAGTGCTTGCCTTGCATGCATGAGGCCCTGGGTTCAATTCCTCAGCACCACATTCCCAGAAAAAAACGGAAGTGGCGTTGTGTCTCAAGTGGTTGAGTGCTAGCATTGAGCTGAAAAGCTGAGGGACAGCGCCCAGGCCCAGAGTTCAGGCCTGAACAACAACAAAAATAGCTGGTGTTAGGCATGGTGGCACACAACTGTAATCTCAGCACCAGGGAAGGTGAAGTGGGAGGATTATTAAAAACCTGATCTCAAAATCAGAAAAAAAAATTAATTAAACTGAATGTCATCAATAGAGGAAATCATGAGTGTTGGAAACAAGGTAGAGTACTTATCTAGTATATTCAAGGCCAGTGCTTCACCACCAGAACGATTAAAAAAGAAGAAAAAGGAGGGAAAGCCATGTGCAGTGATTCTCATCTTTAATCCTAGCAACTTGGAAGGATCAAGATTCAAATTGGAAGCATCAAGATTCAAGTCAGCCAGGCAGAAAAGTTTGATTGATTTCACCTCTGCAGAAGCCATGGCCGTCCAGCCATGACAGGAAGACTAAAACAGGTGGATTTGGATGCACGCTTGTCTCCAGGTGGTTATTTTTGAGAGACGGTCTCAAAAATACCCAGGAAGCTGGGATCCAGAGGATTGGGTTCAAAACTGGCATAGGCAGAAAAGCCCAGGAGACTCTATCTCCAATTAACTAGTAAAAAGGAAAAAAAAAGCCAGATAGGAGGCAACTCAATAGAACTTCAGTTATGAACCCAAAAGCTGAGTGAGGGTAAGGCCCTGGAGTTCAAGACCCAAACAAACAAGCAAAAACAAAAACAACACAGTGCAAAAGAAAGGGCCTGCATTCCAAGCTCAAGGCCCTAAGTTCAAACCCCAGCACTATCAGAAACAGAAATTGAAGGGAGGATCCACTGTAACAATGAGATGTACAAGGCTCTATGTTGAAAATGAACTTTACAACTTGGGGGTGGGGCAGAAAGTTGGGCAGTGAGGAGAGGAAGTTGGGAGGTGGGGAGGGAAGGAATGATAGGGGAAAAACAAAGGAGGCAACAATGCTCAATAGGAAATGGATTCATTACCTTACTCACGTAACTGTAACCCCTCTGTACAGTATCTTTACAATACTATATATATATAGTATTATATATTATATGTTATGTTATATATATGTTTTATATATTACATTATATATATATATAATATAATATATATATAAAGGAAATGGAAGGGAGGGAGGAGGGAGGAAGGAGGAAAGGGAAAAAGGAACAGAGGGAGAAAGAAGGGAAGGAGGAAGGAAGGGGTGAAAAGTACAAAGAGGGGGGTGAGATCTGCATAACCACAGTGCAATTCAATGTTGCTATACTACTAACAGATGATCCAGATTCAACTCTCATCAGTGACCAGTGTGGTCTGAGACAGCAACTTTCCCTCCCTAACTGAGGTCCAGAACGCTGTTGCATTCCTGAATCTAGGTTCCCAAAGCCCTGCTGAATTCCTGATCAGGCCGCCAGCCATCTCCAACACATGGAGCACTCCATTAGCCTTCAGCTGTCCTTTTGAGGAGTAAGAGACGTTTGTTTGACAATGTCTGTCCCTTACTTCCAGCTTGTCTGATATAGCTTCATGATTAAATTCAGGTTATATACAACTTTTTAAAATTATCACTCTCATGTTCTATCTGTGTGTGTGTGTGTGTGTGTGTGTGTGTGCACGAGAGCGCACGCATGTGCACACCTGCCCATGTGCGACACACCAGCACTAGGGCTCAAACCCAGGGTCTTGGGTGCTATCCCTGAGCTTTTTGGGTGCAAGGCTAGCACTCTACCACTTAAGCCACAGCACCATTTGCAGTTTTTTGGTGGTTCATAGGGTTCAAACACTGATGCCAGGCACTGGCAGCTCATACCTGTAATCCTAGCTACTCGAAAGGCTAAGATCTGAGGATCATGGTTCAAAGCCAGTCCCGGCAGGAAAGTCCAGGAGACTCTTATCTCCAATTAACCACCAGAAAACTGTAAGTGGTGCTGTGGCTCAAGTGGTACAGAGCTAGCCTTGAGCTGAAGAGCTGAGGGACAGTGCCCAGGCCCAGAGTTCAAGCTCCATGACCGACTAAAAAAAAAAAAGAATACCCACAGCCCAAACACCCTCGATCCTCACAGCCTAGTGAATAAATAGCTAGGATTACAGCTATGAGCAACCGGCACCCATCTCTAGCTACTTTTAATGCTTTGCTTAATTTAACTCAAGACACCAGTGCCAGCTTTGTCCAACCCACAGAGAAAGGACACAGACAGAAGTCAAGGGGAAAGAGAGGTGACAACGGGACATTTACCTTTCTTGACAAAACAAGCCCAAGTCACTTACCTACAATACACAGGCTAGAGGCAGATAAACAACCCAGCTAGAATGTGCAGGTAGTTTAAAAGACTAAGTTTCAGTGATCAAATGGAAATGGGTTCTCAGCCAAAAAAAAAATGTATACAAAATTTTTATTACTGTATTAGGGAGAATAAAAGCTCTTTTTTTTGGTTCCGGTCATGGGGCCTGAACTCTGAGCCTGGGCGCTATCCCTCAGCTCTTCAGCTTAAGGCTAGTGCTCTACCACTTGAGCCACAGCACCACTTCCGGCTTTTTTCTTTTTTGCTTTTGTGGTGCTGAGGAATCGAACCCAGGGCCTCATGCATGCAAGACAAGCGTTCTACCACTGAGCCACCTTCCCAGCCCCTACATATTTAAAATGAAAATCAAGGGGGAACTGCAATGAAACTATAAGCATCCTATATGGAAAGTATGAGAATCTAAAGGTTCATTTTCCATGAACCTCATGTCACTCACTATAGAACCCAGCCTCTGGTATCTTAGGTTCATTTTATGCATCTGTCAAGGAGAAACATCTGTAAAATTTGTGCAGTGGTAGAGAAAAACCTAAATGTTTGCAAAGTGTCTAAAAATACAGCACTATTATTTTTACACCAGTGCATTTATATTTTAAGATACTTCAGATTCTCAAAGTCCTTCTTAAAGCAATGGGAATTTTCACAAAATCAGTGTGAGAATGTTTCTTCCCAACGTGTAAGAACAGAAAAAAAAAAGCTTACTATTTCAGGAAACAGGACAGCCAAATCTGAACCAAGATTCTACCTTGTGGCATGACCTTGAAAGTCATTCCTTAGTCACCAGAAAATGGGAACTTCCCTCACCCATTGTTCAGTCTCATGGGAATCAGTGAGGATGGACTTGGAGACTGGCTTTTGTGATCTGTGAAAAGCTAAGCTAGGTGAGTGATACATCCTGTAGTCAGTCCTAACAACTTGGGAGATAGAAGCAGGAGACAGAGTGTTCAAGGCCAGTCTAGGCAACATATGCAACACAGCAAAATTCAGTCGTGAATAAGAAGGGGAAGGGAAAGGGAAAAAAAGGAAGAAGGGAGGGAGGGAACGAATGAAAGGATAAAAAGGGAATTTCTTGGCCAAGGAACCTCCCCCATTTGAGTGTGGGTACAAACACCCCCTGTGTGGGGGTACAAACAACCTTCTATTTCCATGTCTAACTTACTGGTCCCCCTTCCAGGTGGATCAGGTCATCTCCCCAGCTCTCCATTCACTCTGGTGTGGCTGGACCACTTCAGAGGCACAGAATGGTTCTGCACATAACCCGCCCACCCCCAGGCCCACCACAGACAGTATGGGGAACAGGCTGGGGCAGCTCTGGGGTGGAGCATGCGCCAGGCCCTGGGTTCCACTCTAGCAGCACAGGGGCGAGCAAGGAGGGAGGGGAACACACAGGAGAGACCTCCATGTCTCCCCTGGGTGGCTCACCGATAGTGGTCTCACAGAACTTCTCGGCAGCCACCTCACTGGCTATATTGGCACCCATCAGCACACTGATGTCGATGCCCATCTTCTCTCGGATGATGTCAGAGATGAGCTTCAGCCCCTCAGGGCCCTCGTCGATGCCCTAAGAGGGAGGAGGAAACAGAATCACAGAGCTGCATATAGCTGCTTTATGCAGAATCCACATTTAGATATCTCAAGAAAAATACTCTTACATGAGAAAACAAAGTGCATACGAACTGCTTAAGGAATAAAATAAAGAAAATGAACTATACAACTTGTGGATGGGGATGGAAGGTAAAAACAGAGAGTACAAAGAAAGGAGTAAAAAGAAATGTACTCACTAACTGTAGCCCCTCTGTATATCACCTTTATAATTAAAAAAAAAAAAAAAAAACTTTAGCTGGGAATGTCACTTAGTGGTAGAGTGCTTGCTTGCCTAGCTTGGATGAAGCCCTGAGTTCAATTCCACTGTACCACATAAACAGAAAAGGCCAGGGGCTGGGAAGGTGGCTCAGTGGTAGAGCGCTTGCCTTGCATGCCTGAGGCCCTGTGTTCGATTCCTCAGCACCACATAAGAAAAAACCCGGACGTGGCGCTGTGGCTCAAGTGGTAGCGCGCTAGCATTGAGCTGAAGAGCTGAGGGACAGCGCCCAGGCCCAGAGTTCAGGCCCCACGACCGGACCCCCCAAAAACAAAAACAGAAAAGGTCAGAAGTGGTGCTGAGGCTCAAGTGGTAGAGTGCTAGCCTTGAGCAAAAGAAGCTTTGGGACAGTGCCCAGGCCCAGAACCCCAAGACTGGGGGGGAAAAAAAACCTTTAAAAATTAAAACAAGGAGGGGGGACCAAGATGGCGACGGGGCAGTAGGGAAACGCCACAGCTCTCTCCAACCAAAAAGAGAGTTCGAGTTCCAACGCTTAATCTCCCCAAG
>NW_012267326.1:5017132-5039467 GCF_000151885.1 Dipodomys ordii
AAAAAAAAAAAAAAATTAAAACAAGCAAATGCAAAAAAAAAAAAAGAATAAAGATTAAAATGGCAAGTGCCTGTAATCCTAGTTACTCAGGAGGCCGAGATGGGAGGATTAAGGTTCGATACCAGCCTGGGCAGAAGTCGGGTAGATTCTTATCTTCGCTTAAACAACAAAAAGCTGGAAGAGGAGCTGTGGCTCAAGTGGTAGAGGGTGAACCTTGAGCAAAAAGCTCAGGGAAAGTGCCCAGGCCCTGAGTGCAAGCCCAAGCACTGGACACACACACACACACACACACACACACACATTTTAAAAGTATACACCCATCATTTGGATTAAGAACATGACTCACCAACAGTGCAAAAAATTAAAATAAAGCAGAACATGACCCGTGTGCTGAAGTCTCTGTGTCTTTTCCCACAACCCTTCCCCTTCCTCATGTTTCCTCCCCCAGCCAAGTCACCATTCTCAATAGTGTACATCTTGTTGCATGTAATTCCCTAAACAAACATGAGGTTCATTAAACTAGTTTTCTGAAAGTCAGTTAAGAACCACACCATTTATCTGTTATGGTCTGCTTTGGGATCCATTACTATTTTAGAAAGTTGGCCATGTGACTGTATGAGCCTGTTCATTGCTGTTCTCTGCTCTACAGTATTCCAAAACTAGTAGTAGTCTATGACCTTTTACCACCCTAGTGCTGTTCAGCACATAGGCTGCTCTAGTTCACCTTCACACAAACAATGAACTGCAATACCCTCCGGGGCCCCTAGCAGTGTGGTGAAGGTGATAAACTCATTCTCAGAATTCCATAAAACATGAAGATTTCCTATGAAGCCAATTAAATGAAGGTATGAAACTCGCTTATAGTGAAATAAAAAATGAGGGGCTGGGAAGGTGGCTCTGTGGTAGAGTGCTTGCCTTGCATGCATGAGGCCCTGGGTTCAATTCCTCAGCACCACATACACAGAAAAAGCCAGAAGTGGCGCTGTGGTTCAGGTGGTAGAGTGCTAGCCTTGAGCTGAAGAGCTGAGGAACAGCACCCAGGCCCAGAATTCAGGCCCCATGACTGACCAAAAAAAAAAAGACACAGGAGTTTCTCTCTCCACTTAAGGGTATGGCCTCTGGTCTAAGGACTTGTGGTTTAAAACACCCACTTTAAAGCTAGGCTCAGAGACACAATGGGTGCAGTTTTCTCTCCTATGTAGAAGGTAGATCTAAAGTATAAACATATATGAAAAATAGAGGGTCATATATATGTTAACTAAATATGATATATACAGGGGAGGATTCCCTCCTTTGAACAACCAGTGTAACAAAATGCCAGGAAGCTAGAACTTGTTTTGTTGGGAAGGGAGGGCAAACAAATAGAGGAAGGGTGGGGAGTCCAGCTGCAATACTCAATGTATGGATGTGAAAACAGAACCAGGGAACTTGAGGGGATCGGTGGCAGTTGGACAGATGGAGAATGATGGAAGGGGTGACCCTGATCGAGATGCATGGTACTTACAAACTGACAAGTTGAATTGAAACCCGCCATACAACTTAAAGATAACAGAACAAGGGGGGGAGGGGGGAGGCTGGGAAGGGATGGGAAGGGTAAACAAAGGAGGAGGCTGCAATGCTTGGTAAGAAATGTACGCATTATCCTGCCCATGCAATTGTAACCCCTCTGTACAGTATGTTCACAAATAAAATAAAATTAAATTAAAAAAAAAAAGATAACAGAACAAAAGATGCGTAGTAATTATAAACTGATTTGTTATATTGAAAACCCTTTGTGCAACTACTTAAAGAAATTTTTTTAAAAATTAAATATGAAGAGCCCATTTCAGGCTCTGTCTCCCTCTAAAGCGTAGGATCTGGTTGATGATGAGTCATGTCCCAGCTGAAACAGGTCCTGGGGATGCCCAGCGCAGGCTAGGCAGAGCAGACTACAGCATCAGAGCTGTCCTCTCCTCCAGGCTGACTGACCTGCTGCTACGGAAAGCTGCCCTGCTCCTAAACCTGATCTGAACCAGGCCTGTGGGTTTTGGGTTTTATTACCTGCCAGGCATCCTTAAAAATACAAACAAAACCCCAAACTCTGCCTCCACCTTCCCCCCAGCTCCACAGCTGGAGCTGATGAGAGGCACTCTCCCTCTCCAGCACACCCTTCCAGCCTGCTCTGCACACAACCTACCTTGATGAGGGTGATGCCCAGGGCCTTCTTGGGAACCCTACCCGTGATCTCATCGCAGATCCTGTGGATGAACTGGTGAGGGATGACGAACACCAGCAGATCCGCATCCTGCACAGCCTCGCTGAGGTTTGGGATAGCAACCTGCAGCATCAGGAGAAACAGACAGCAGTCAGACAACATCCATCCATCTGGAATTGTTTCTGCCCATTAACCCTTTAGTGAGTAAGAACTGCTGCAGTCCCTAATCTCCATGAAGAATCCTGACATACCCTTTTTCTTTTTTTTTTTTTGAGGCAGGTCTCCCTCCTTATGTAGCCTGGCTAGTCTCCAACTCAAGATCTGCTTTAGCCTCCTAAGTGCTGAGATTGCAGAGATGCACCACCACACCCAGCTCCCACGGTTCTTTTAAAGCTACAGTTTGCAGGTAACTTATGTGATTTGGGTGCAAGTAGTCTTTCTCTTAAGGCAGGGATGGTCCTTAATTTATTCAACTGGCATATTAAACACTCAAAGTCAAGCAGAAGCGGGAAGGTGTGAGTAAGGGTTTGTAGGAAACGAATGCTTCCTTACTCTTCAGTAGTGGCTACAGGTCTTTTCTTGAACAGTATGGGATGGTGGCATGAAGCCTGGAGCTACTGCAGCCATTTTAGATATGTGTGGGGAGGCTTCCATGTGGATGAAGCCAAGTATAGAAAGCAGAAGAAAAAAAAAGAAAGTTTCATGAGCATAATTTCAGCCAATGCACCTGAAGCCAGCCTCACATGGACTTCTTTCCTTGACAGCACTAGGGTTTGAACTCAGGGCCATATATACTTGCTAGGCAGGCTCAATATTGCTAAGCCACACCCAGTCTGGTTTTCACTGGCTATTTTTACAGTAAAGTCTCACTTCCTGTCCCGGTGTACTGTGCGCCACAATCCAACCACAGACTTCCCATCATCACGGGGAACACAGGTGTGCACCACCATATCCAGCTTCCCTTCCAAGGAGCCAGTCTCCTGGATTTTTTTTTCCTTGGTTGACCTAGAACCATGAATCTCCCAGTCCCAGACTCCCATGTTGTTTGGGATGACACTGGTCCACTGCACCCAGTGATATATGAGTTGAGAAGGGGTTGTTATAAATATGCTCCTCAAGAACCACCGGGAGGGGCTGGGAATGTGACTTAGTAGTGGAGTACTTGCCTAGCATGCATGAAGCCCTGTGTTCAATTCTTTAGCACCATATATACAGAAAAGGCTGCAGTGCTGTGGTTCAAGTGATAGAGTGCTAGTCTTGAGCAAAAGAAGCTCAGGGACAGTGCCCAGGTCCTGAGTTCAAGCCCCAGGATTGGCAAACAAAAACTACCAGAGTCACAACTGAAGAAATAAAAACAAAGAATTCTCAAAGCAAGGCAAAATTTACTTCTGCAAAAAGATGTGCCATTAGCCAGATTTTGGTCAAAGCAAGCAAGCGGCAGGCTCCCTTTTTATCCCTAATGCAGCTGGTCCCACCTCTCTGCTCTGGTTAGCCAATCAGAATAAAGAAGAGGATAGGATGTATTTATATAAGGTGACCATTAAAAGACTTTAAGATTAACAGTATACAAGCAATCTCAAAACATATTCCCACCTTCTGCTATTTTATTGTCCAAGCTGAGGTGTGTCTTAATTTCTCTTCCATTTTGGAATAACCAGCTAAGACAAAAAACCTTACATTTCAAAAAAAAAATCCTTCCTTATGCCAAAGCATTTATTCAATAAGAACAAAGCCACCAGTCCAAAACACAAACTTTTTTTTTTTTTGGTCCAGTCATGGGGCCTGAACTCTGGGCCTGGGCACTGTCCCTCAGCTGTTCAGCTCAAGGCTAGCGCTCTACCACTTGAGCCACAGCGCCACTTCCGGCTTTTTTCTTTTTGCTTATGTGGTGCTGAGGAATCGAACCCAGGGCCTCAGGCATGCAAGGCAAGAGCTCTACCACTGAGCCACCTTCCCAGCCCAAAGACTTGCTGCTTCTTTCTTTTTGCTTATGTGGTGCTGAGGAATCGAACCCAGGGCCTCAGGCATGCAAGGCAAGAGCTCTACCACTGAGCCACCTTCCCAGCCCTAAAACACAAACTTTTAAGAGAAATTATTCTGATATGGTCGACAGGAAGCAACCCACTTCCACAGAAAAGATGGCTTTTCTCACAGGGTCTCACAAATAGTTCTTCCCAGGTAGGCCTTGAACCATGATCCTTCTACTCTCAAGTCTCCCAAGTAGATAGAAGCATGAGCTACCACCGGTGCCCAGCCCCTATGTGTATTTTTTTAGTCAAATAAAGCAAACCATTCTTTTAGCTTAAGCTGGTGTAGATGACTCAGTCATTCCCACACCTGAACCACAGCCAAAAGCTTAGGGCATCTCCTTCCTTCCTCATGAAGGCAGGGAAAGTCCGTATTTCCCTTCTGAAGACCTCCAGACCACAGTCTAGGGTTGGGGTCATAGGTACCAGGGACTTATTACCCCACAGTGAAAGCCTCAGACGCAGTATCTCCCTGACATCCTCTAACCCCCCACTCCCCTCCCCGCTGCAAGGCAAGCACAGAAACCAGAGCCTTTGTCCTTATGCCAGAGCCATAAAACTGAAGAACAGCCAGCACTGCATGCCTGTCATCTGAGCTACTTAGGAGGCTGATATCGGAGAACTGTGGGTCAGAGCCTGTGGAGCAGAAAATTCTGTGGGATTATTATATTCAATTAACCACCAAAAAGCTGGAAGTGGAGGTATGGCTCAAGTGGTAGAGCACCAGTTTTAAATGAAAAAAAAAAAAAAAAAACCAGTGATAGCACCTAGGACCTGAGTATAAACCCTAGCACTGGCCTAAAATAACAACCCTAAAAATACTGCTCTTGGGGAAAATAAGAGAGAGGGACAAAGGGTGAACAGAGCAGCGAAACTCAATAGACAATGTTGAAAATGAACTATACAACTTGTAGAGGAGGAGGGTCAGGAGGGAAAAATGGGGAGAAAATGAGGAAAGAGGTGACACTGCTCAAAAGAAATGTACTCATTACCTGACTTATGTAATACCCCTCTGTACATCACCTTTACGATAACAATAAAATTTAAAACAAACAAAAAAAGCCAGTGCTCTTTGTCCCACCTTACTATGTAGGAAATTCTCTCACCTACCTTGTCTGACAGTAAAGCGTAAGACCCCTGTTCTGCAAGAACATTTGCTATTTTTTTTTTCTTTCTTGGTCAGCCATAGGGCTTGAACTCTGGGCCTGGGCACTGTCCCTCAGCTCTTCAGCTCAAGGCTAGTGCTCTACCACTTGAACCACGGGGCCACTTCCCTATTTTTCTGTTTATGTGGTGCTGAGGAATTGAACCAGGGCCTCATGCATGTGAGGCAAGCACTCTACCACTGAGCCCCCTTCCCAGCCTCGCTCTTAAGACAAAAAGGAGCAGAGGAAACCAAAGAGGTCTTGCTACTCACCCCCTACACTTTATTCTTATAGGTCACACTCTGTACAATCTCTCTGGAGACTCTTTCTTTTTCCTTCCTTCCTTCCAATTTTTTTTCTTCAGCTCTTGCTTGGCTTTTTTGCTAAAGGCTGGCACTATACCACTTGCGCCACAGCTCCACTTCTAGCTTTTTGGTGGTTATGTGTATGGCACACATACATAATGCGTTTTATACTCTATCAAAACCAGGTCTTAACAGCTAACAAGTCATTTGAATCTCATCTCTCAGAACAAGAGGCTGAAGCTTGGCACACCAGTGGCTAAATCCTAGCTTAAGCTAAATGACACATCCTAACTCATCAGGAGGCTGAGATCTGAGGATTTTGTAAGCCTCCTGGTTTAAAATGTTTCTGAGGGGCTAGGAATGTGGCTTAGTGGTACTGTGCCTACCTAGCATGCATGAAGCCCTGGGTTGATTCCTCAGAACCACAAACACAGAAAAAGCCAGGAGTGACACTGTGACTCATATGGCAGAGTGCTAGCAAAAGAAGCTTAAGGACAATGCCCAGGTCCTGAGTTCAAGCACCAGAACTGGCAAAATATAAATAAATAAGTAATAGTTTCTGAGGCTGTCCACTGTTAAAGATCCTAAAATGGGATAGGAAAGACAACCCCAAACAGTTTGTCTTTCAGCATAAGCAGGACTGAGGAAGAACCAGAACAAAAGAACCAGGGCTAGCTGTTTAAAGCCCAGGAGTCCAGTGCTGTGATCCAAATGAATAAAAATGTAACCCCCAACAACAACAAAAATCACTGAAAACCAATGAGAACAGCCATATGGACAAACCTGAATCTTTTGTATCCTCTGATTCATGGTATACTGTATAGTGCTGATGAGCTACTATCCACTACATGTTGTCTACTCTGCAGGAGAGACCCAATCCCCACCAAGCACAAGTGCCTACTGATCTTCCCAAGTGCAATAGCATGGCTTTTTTTTTTTTTTGGTCAGTCGTGGGGCTTGAACTCTGGGCCTGGGCACTGTCCCTCAGCTCTTCAGCTCAAGGCCACTTGAGCCACAGTGCCACTTCCGGTTGTCTGGTGGTTTTTTGGAGATAAGAGTCTCACGGACTTTTCCTGCATGGGCTGGCTTTGAACCATGATCCTCAGATCTCAGCCTCATGAATAGCTAGGCTTACAGGCATAAGCTACTGGGCTTGGCTATCATGACCTTTAAATCTAACTGTAGCTAAAAAACTTCTACACTCATTCATAACTCCAAATAAATGTACTGAATCAAATGTGAAAAAAATACACAGAAAGTGTGGGTGGGAAAGCTGGGTGCTGGTGGTTCACGCCTGAAATCCTAGCTACTGAGGAGGCTGAGATCTGAGGATTGCAGTTTGAAGCCAGTCCGGGCAGGAAAGTTGGTGAGACTCTTACCTACCAATAAACTTACAAAAAAGTAAGCCAAAAAGTAGAGTTGTAGCTCAAGTGGTAGTGTGCAAGCCTTAAACAAAAGAAGTTCAGAAACAGTGCTGATGCCCTGAATTCAAGCCCCAGGCCTGGCACGCGCGCGCACACACACACACATACACACACACACATACACACACACACATACACACACACACACACACACACACACACACAAAACCATTTTAATAAGGTAGGCCTTGGCATCTGCAAACTTCCCCACATTTAATTCTTTTCATACAGTCCTCCCAGAAGGCAGCCCTCATTTTATTCCTCTTTCTGTCTACAGCCACAGCACCATACTCTACCCTCAGAGGCAATGCTCATGGAGGCAGTGGTATGAACACACAAGGTAAACCAGAGGAAGCAGGAAGCCACAGGGAGCTGGCTTCCAAAAAGACTATTACAGAAACCTACAGGGGGGTGAATCTGGCAGCCCACGGGAGTTCATAGACTCCACCCACACCAGCAGCAGGGTGATGTTCTTTTCTTTTTCCACACCCACTTCCTTCTTCCCCTTCAAATCCACAGAACCAGGCCAGGCAACAACCTAGTATTTTTCTCTCCCAGACTTAGTAAGCTTGCATTTTCAAATGTCACTCCTACAGTTCTGCTATTTTCTTCTATTTCCCTGTGTGATGTAGGCCTTGACCTTGACTTTAATTATAGAATAGGACATTAGTTGGCCTGAACAGCTGACCAAATACAGGCACTGAGAGAGTGACATCAGGGAACACAAGCAAGGAGGGTATCACTAGTTCCAGCTCCAATGCACTCTAAATGCCAAAGAAGAATCTTCTTCCTGGGTGCTAGTGGCTCACAGCTGTAATCCTAACTACTCGAGGTTTGGAGCTAAAGATTGAAGTTTGAAGCCAGCCTGGGAAGACAAGTTTGAGAGACTCATCTCCAGTTAGTTAGTGAAAAATCTGAAACTGGGGTATGGCTCCAGTGGTAGAGCATGAGCCCTGAGCAAAAAAGCTAAGGGAGGGCATGAGGAGCTGAGTTTTAGTCCTAGTACTGGTACAAAACCACCACCAACAACAAAGGAGTCCTGCCATGATATGTTGGATATGTCTTGGGATACTGAAGTATCACACAGAAATAGGACACCAACTCAAAAGGAACTTAGCAAAAATCAACAACAACAACAACAACAAAACCTACAAAAGCAAAAGGACATGACAATAAGCCAAGTACACAAGAACTGGCCTGGGAGTTGCCCAGCTTTTATTCCTAATATGTCACTGAGCTTTTGTTCTGATTTTGATTGGTTAGAATTCAGGTCCACAATCTTGTGTGACTGGTTAGTTTTCAAGGGGTTTTAAGTTTATCCAAGCAATCAACCCAAACCATGGCCTCCTGGCTCTTACAATTCTTTATATAGTTGTTTTTTTTTTTTTGTCAGTCGTGGGGCTTGAACTCTGGGCCTGGGCGTTGTCCCTCAGCTCTTCAACTCAAGGCGAGCGCTCTACCACTTGAGCTACAGCGCCACGGCTCTTACAATTCTTACTCCGCTGGAGCTGGATCACTCTACCACTTGAGCCACACCTTCAGCTTCTAGAGATATTGTGTGTATATGTGTATGTGTATCCCAGTTGAGCCACACCTTCAGCCTCTAGAGATATTGTGTGTGTGTGTATTTGTTTGTGTGAACTCTACTACTCGAGCCATACCTCCAGCCTCCAGATATCTAGTATGTGTCTGTCCTGAGACTTGAACTGAGAGCCTGGAGATATAAGTCTGATAGATAGACTTTCCTGCTCCCGCTGGCTTTGAACCATAATCCTGAGATCTCAGCCTCATGAGTAGCTAGGATTACAGATGTGAATCATGGGTGCCATCCTAGAAAGTAATTTTTTTTTCTTTAATTCAGATTTTCTTTTTTTTTTAATTTTACTTTATTTGTGAACATACTGTACGGAAGGGTTACAATTACATGGGCAGGATAATGCATACATTTCTCACCAAGCATTGCAGCCTCCTCCTTTGTTTACCCTTCAGATCCCTTCCCAGCCTCCCCCTAGAAAGTAATTCTTAAAACAGGATGTGGCTCACCTAAAATACCTCTTGAAGGATGGAGGCTACCGTTTAAATGGTGGTGATTATGTCACTTGGATAGAAAAGATTCTCACTCCTACAGAGTACATGGTATGTCCCCCAAAGCTCATTCGCTGACATTCTGCCTCAGCACCTGAGACAGTGACTACATTTGGTGACAGCACCCTCAGAGAGGTAGTGAACTGAAAATGATAAGAGTGGGGAAATATGACTGCTGTATGATACATGGGCTCCAACAGGACTCTGTCCCCACAGCAAGGGTTATGACACAGCCACCAGGAAGCTCCACAAGAAAACAACCATGACATCTGTTCAGAACTGTCACAAAAAGAAACAAATTCTGTTGTTTAACTCACCCCACCTAGGGCACTCTGTTTACAACAGCCCCAAGAGTAACACAAAGCCCATTTTCAATCAGGAAAAACCAGAGCCAATGGGGAATAACAGGGAAGTCACTTGGCCAGCTCCAGATCCCCAGCTCCACCAGCTAAGCAAGATCAAGCAAGAATGAACCAGAGTCTCACCACATTTTCTGGTAGCTTGTGTCCGGGGAGATATTTTACATTTTCATGGTCATTATTTATGATGTCAGTCAGTTTTCTGCCATTGACTGTTTCTTCAAAGACCCACATCTTCACTGTGGAGGCAAACTTCTGCAGCTTCTGAACATTATTGCCAATTATCTTCGCAACAGCTGAACCCCTGCAAAAAAGAAATCAGAAAAAAAAATTCACTTGAGCAGAAGAATTTGATTTCAATTAAGTTAAATGCACTCAATTTAAATTCACAAGGCCTGTGCTTTCATTCTGATCAAAGACTGAGCTTGCTCAAAATGAGACGTGTATTCATCTTAAGCCACATGAAATGTGCTTGTTCACACTGGTAAGCCCAGGAACTTTGCACGAAGGTGAAAACCTATCCTTCTTGAAACCAATAAAAGCCAAAGTTAACTTGGGGCAGTGTGACATAAAGAAAAGAAATCCATCTACCTCATGATGATGACACTATAGGGTTTTATTTATTTATTTTTGTTCAGTCCTAAGGCTTGAACTCTGGGCCTGGGTGCTGTCCCTCAGCTCTTCAGCTCAAGGCCAGTGCTCTACCACTTGAACCACAGCACCACTTCTGGTTTTCTGAGTGGTTTATTGGAGATAAGAGTCTCACAGCTTGTCCTGCTCGGGCTGGCTTTGAACAGTGATCCTCATATCTCAGCCTTTGAGTAGTTTGGATTATAGGCATGAGCCACCACGCCCAGCTACTAGAGGGTTTTTGAAGTCTCCAAGGACACCAAATTGTAGTTCAAATCTACTAAGATAAAAATGTACCCACTGGAAAATAAACTGTTCAGATAAACTGGCCTAAAGTGGAATTCTAACTGGAAAGACAAGAATTACATGGATGTTGGGCATTTATCCAAAAGAGTTTACAAGTCAGCATACAATAAAGACACTTGAATATTGGGGCTGGGAAGGTGGCTCAGTAGTAGAGCGCTTGCCTTGCATGCTCAAGGCCCTGGGTTTGATTCCTTAGCACCACATAAGCAAAAAGAAAAAAGCCAGAAGTGGTGCTGTGGCTCAAGTGGTAGAGCGCTAGCCTTGAGCTGAAGAGCTGAGGGACAGTGCCCAGGTCCAAAGTTCAGGCCCCATGACCGGACCCAAAAAAAAAAAAAAAAAGACACTTGAATATCCATGTTCATTGTTCATTATTCACCATAGCCAAGGTTTGGGAACAGCTCATCCCCTATAATGGATGAATGAATCAAGAAACACACACACACACATATACAGTAATTGTACTCATGTATCAAAAAAGTACATTATGGCCAGGTGCTAGTGGCTCATGCTTGTATCCTAGCTACTCAGGAGGCTAAGATCTGAGGATCATGGTTCAAAACCAGCCTGGGCAGGAAAGTCCATGAGACTCTTATCTCCAATTAACCAACAGAAAACCAGAAGTGGCACTGTGGCTCAAGTGGTAGAGCACTAGCCTTAAGCTAAAGAGCTCAGGGACAGCACCCAGGCCAAGAGTTCAAGACTCATGACTGAACAACAACAACAACAAAAGTACATTATGTCATTTGCAGGAAAAAATGTTAGGTGAAATAAATTGGGCTCAGAGAAACATACCATGCATATTTTCTCTCTTATGTGGAGTTAGGTCTAAATTGTAAACATAGGAAAACATACACAGGGAAAAATGCAGATATTCATGGACAAATTGAAGTATGAGATACTCAGAGAAGACTCCAACGGTGTAATTGTTTTGAACAACTAACTTATAGGTCAACAAAATAAATATCATGGGGCTCAGAAGGTGGCTCAGTGCTTGCCTTGGATGCATGAGGCCCTGGGTTCAATTCCTCAGCACCACATAAGCAGAAAAAGCCAGAAGTGGCACTGTGGCCCAAGTGGTAAAGCGATAGCCTTGAGCTGAAGAGCTGAGGAACAGTGCCCAGGCCCAGAGTTCAGGTCCCATGACCAACTAACTAAATAAATAAATACATACATACATACATACTATATAGCTGAAAAAAATATTTTTGTCCTGGATAGGGAAACGAGGAGAAGGGATAGAGTTCAAGAAAGGAGGAAGAGACAAATGCAGAGTGGAAGAATGGGCAAATACCATCATTATTTCAATGTATACATTCAATGGAATCAGGTAATCTGGGGGGTGGTGTTAGGAGACAGAATGATATTGATGAAGATACACTGTACTTATAAATTAATACACTGAAATGAAACTCCCTTATACAGCTACTTAAAGATAATAATAACAAAAAAAATAACAAGAAGAACCCCAACCTCTAAGAAGCTATTTTAGCTAAGCCATATTCTGTTATTAGAATTTTTTTTCTTGAGGTTAGAGGCATGGCTTAAGTGGTAAAATGCTAGCTAAGAAGAACTGTTTTTCTGACCAGTTCCTGCTTTGGCCAGGGCTTGGTCTTAGTTGACTGTACTTTAATTAAGATATCCTAGGGGCTGGGAAGGTGGCTCAGGGGTAGATTGCTTGCCTTGCATGCATGAGGCCCTGGGTTCGATTCCTTAGCACCACATAAGCAAAAAGAAAAAAGCCGGAAGTGGCGTTGTGGCTCAAGTGGTAGAGCGCTAGCCTTGAGCTGAAGAGCTGAGGGACAGCGCCCAGGCCCAGAGTTCAGGCCCCACGACCGGACCCAAAATAAATAAATAAATAAAGATATCCTGTTACCAGTTATGCCCTGTTCCTGTTAAATTGTATTAAGCAATATCATCTCAAACTAGCCAATCACACAGCTTGTAAACCTAATTTCTGACCAATCAAAACATGAGGTAGTATTATGCTAGGGATACAACCCTGCAGATTGCCAGCCCACCGCACTTGCTGACTCGGCTTCTTCCCACTAGCAGATCTTTCTGCCACAGCAAACTTTTCCTTGACAAGTTCCTTTCAAGTTGGTGTCCTTATTCCTACATGAGACCCCAATGTCCCAAGATGTTCCCAACAATTTCAAAGGGAACAAAGAACAGGACCTAGATTCTGAGCAACAAATCCAGTAGGCCTAGAGCCATGAAGTCCTCATCTCTCTGTATCTTTATTCCACTAACAAATTCTGGTCCTCATCTCTCTAGTTCTACTCAACTAACAAATTCAGTCTCTAAGGCCTTATGGAAATCACTGAACCCTAACTTCTCAATATCGGTCCCAACAGCTCCTTCCTGCAGTACATGGGACACCCTGGCATGGGTTACCTTTGCCATTTCCTAGAATCTCTGCTGACCAGAAGTGGGACCCTAATCCCAGATGAGCCAATCAGCCCCCCAACGGCTCTAAAGAACCTTCCTTCCTTCTTTTCTTCCTTCCTCTTTCTTTCTGCCTCTTTTTTTTTTAATTTTTATTTAGTTTTTTTATTGTGAAAGTACTGTACAGAGGGGTTACAATTACATGGGCAAGATAATGAGTACATTTCTTGTCAAGCATTGTAGCCTCCTCCTTTGTTTCTCCTTCCCATCCCTTCCCATCCTCCCCCTGCCCCCCCACCCAATCCTCCCCACTCCCCTCCCCCCACACACCAAAGTTGTAAAGTTCATTTTTGACATAACGACTTGTACTTCTCATTGTTGCAATGGGTCCACCTGTATCCCTATTTAAACAACTTGTTTTTCCCCTTCCCCTCCACAAATTATACCGACATCAAATACAGTGAAAAGCAGGAGTTATACCATGGGGGAGGGTTTCTGCCTCTCTTTCTGCCTTTCCTTCTTTCTTTCTCTTTCTCTCTTTCTTTCTCTCTTTGTCTTTCTTTCTTTCTCTTTCTCTCTTTCTATCTCTTTCTTTCTGCCAGTCCTGGGGCTTGCACTTGGCCTGGGCACTGTCCCTGAACTTCTTTTGTTCAAGACTAGCACTCTACCACTTGAGCCACAACATCACTTTCAGCTTTTTATGTTTATGTGGTACTGAGGAATTGAACCCAAGGCTTCACGAATGCTAGAGAAGCACCCTACCACTAAGCCATATTCCCTACCCCAAGAAGTTTTTTCTTTGATAACTCTAATGAAAGAATATGGTAAAAATGCATCTTGCAAATTCAAATTTTAGGACATCTGTAGTTTTCTAACTATTCTGAACAGAGTAGATGGTAAGAAAGGGAGGAGGTATCCCAGCTGATGCTGAAGAACATAGAAGAATTGTCATCCTTCCTCTCTCTTCCCTCAGAGATGGGGGGGGGAGGTGTACGTTGGCATAGGGCTTGAACTTAAGGCCTGTCCCTCACCTTCTTCACTCAAGACTGATGCTCTGCCACTTGAAACACAGCTCTACTTTGGGCCGTGTGTGTGTGTGTGTGTGTGTCTGTGTGTGTGTGTCTGTGTCTGTGTGTGTGTGTGTCTGTGTCTGTGTCTGTGTGATTAATTGGAAATGAGTCTCTCAGACTTTCCTGCCTAGGCTGATTTCACAATCTTAAGATTTTAAGAAAGAGCCACCAGCACCTGGTTCCCTGTCTCTCATTTTAGCCAGCTCTAATTATTTCTCAGCATTTATTACAATCTATATGCTTTGACAACTACAAAAGCCTGAATAAATCTACCATAGATGATTCTATGTCAGGAAAGAGAAAAAAATGATAATTTACACCATCAAGTCTCAACTTTGACTACACACTAGAATTACTTGTGAGGGTCAAGATCCTGAGTTCCAAGCCATACCCAAACCACAAAACAATAAAACTGGCTCCTCCGGGGTGCCATTTTTCAAGTTCACAGTGACTCATTAGGGAGCTTGGGCGGAGAACTGATGCTCAACATGATCTAGAACTCTCATGCCCTCCTCCTACCAAGAAATGTTATGGCTAGGCAGCTGTGCCCACCGATGTCAGCGAAACAGCTCATTATCCATTTCTGCTGATACTTGTAAATGGGAGGCTGAGTTGCCCCATCACTACACCTTTCTTCTCAGCTGAGTATGGCTGCTCATCCAGTGCTCCCCTGGCATCCAGTTAAACTGGAAGATGACTGGAAACATAGCTCAGTGGTAGAGTGTTTGCCTAGCAATATGAGGCCTTGAGTTCAACCTCTAGTAGATGGGAAGAAGCCTAATTCAAACACAAATCAGGTAGAGTGACAATGTTTCATGCCTGTAATCCTAGTTACTCAGGAGGCTGAGATCTGAGGATTGAGGTTCAAAGCCAGCCTGGGAAGAAAAGCCTCCATGAAAATCTTATCTCCAATTAACCACCAAAAAACTGAGTGGTAGAGCGCTAGGCTTGACCAAAAAGAGCCCAGGGATAGCGCCCAGGTCTTGAGTTTAAGCCCTACCACCGACTGAAAACACACACACACACACACACACACACACATACACAAATCAGAACAAAAGTCCCCTTCCCCTGATCTTTTCTGTGGCCTCTACAGGAAGCCAACTATTTACAGGCAGAGGTAAACTAGAAACATCTGCTGAAATGAGCTAGAATTCAAATAAGAGGGGTACTAATTTGTTTTGTTGGTTGTGGGGCTTATACTCTAGCCTGGGTGCTATCCCTCAGCTCTTCAGCTCAAGGCTAGCTAGTGCTCTACCACTTGAGCCACCACAGCTCTACATCTGGTTTTCTGGTGGTTTACTGGAGATAAGAGTCACACAAACTTTCCTGCCCGAGCTGGCTTTGAACTGTGATCCTCAGACCTCAGCCTCCTGAGTAGCTAGGATTACAGGCGTGAGCCACCAGCGCCCAGCTAATGTGGGTACTGTTAAGAACAAAGCCCAGGGCTGGGAATGTGGCTTAGTGGTAGAGTGCTTGCCTTGCATGCATGAAGCTCTGGGTTCAATTCCTCAGTACCACCTAAACAGAAAAAAAGCCAGAAGTGGTGCTATGGTTCAAGTGAAAGAGCGCTAGCCTTGAGCAAAAGAAACTCAGGCCCTGAGTTCAAGCACCAGGACTGGCCAAAAAAGGCAAAAGAAAAAAAAGCCCATCAAGCCATGTCTGCACATTCTTTTTGGTTTACTGGGGCCTTAAACGACTGGACAAAAATTAAAGGAAATTCCATTGTGTGCCATGATTTAATCCAGCGCATAAGTCAAAGCCTCATTATGCTTCCTCCCTAGTCTTATCAGCAATGTCACCCAAGCATTCAGCCAGCCATCTCAGTCATTAAACACTTACTGAGCACCTATAGCATACAACACATTGGGCTAGCTATGGGGGGGAGGGGAGTCAGCAGAGAAAAAGACCATGCGTTGTTCACTGCTCTCAGAAACTTAGCAGCCCCAAAGATACTCAAGGTGAAGGACCTTCACAATTAGGAGTGGACTAAGAGGTAAAAGGAACTGAAAGGACATATTTCTACAGGCCAGCTGTCTAGACTTTTAACACAAAGGGGCCCAAGGCAATCCATAAGTCTCCACAGCCTTCTGTAGAGGAAACCATAATGGTCAGAGCCTAGTCAACAGTACAGGAAGAGGACCATACCCCTGCTAAGAAGCAAAAGAACTTCATGATCAGGGCTAGGATGAGCAACATCCAATACTCAGCTAAGCTCAGAAATGTGAGGAGGGCCAAGCTGAGAATGCAGCTGGCCGGGGCTCATGAGCAATAGTGAGTGCTTGTTATCCTAGGCAGCTGAGCCCAAGATGGGGTGGGCAGTCTTGCAGCCACACCTGATGGGAAGAAATCACTGAATATGACAACTCACAGGGTGCTGGAGGTGACTACCAGGCAATCCCGGGCCAGGCTACTACATCTGGAGTAGGAGTTGAGGGGTCAGTTCAGAGTGAGGGAAAGACATCAATTCAATGAATTTTAAAAAGAGAAGAGATCTTGGTGCCTAAGGCCTAGTTTTGTTCTAGGTAACTCATAAATCCTTTGGGGGGCAGTAAAAGTCACATTTCATTTTTTAAATACTCTTTGGGTAAGAAGTTGGACTGAACATTTTCTCATTCTGTTAATTATATATAATATCAATTATATATGTTGTATAATTATACATAACATGAAATATATAATATCAAAAAGCATAACTTAAGCTGAGCGCCAGTGGCTCACACCTGTAATCCTAGCTACTCAGGAGACAGATCTGAGGATCACGGTTCAAAGCCAGCCCAGGCAGGAAAGTCTGGGAGACTCTTATCTCCAATTAACCACCAGAAAACTGGAAGTGGTGCTATGGCTCAAGTGGTAGAGTGCTCACCTTGAGCTGAAGAACTGAGGGACAGTGCCCAGGCCTAGAGTTCAAGCTGCATGACCAAACAAATAAAATAAATACATAAATAAAGAGGAGCAACTTAACATTCCTCCTGAATCAAACAGGAGTGATGAGTTCTGAAGATGGCTTGAAGGTCTTGACACAAGTGGAATCTATAACTAACTCTAAAAATGGGACAGGGACTGAAGGTATAGCTAGGTATATATAACACTTGCCTAGCATGTGTGAGGACCTTGACTCAGTACACAGAGACTATACGTTTGTTTTTTTTTTTTAAAGTGAGTCTGCCAGTTTCAGAATTTGAGTCTGCACTCCCATGCATACCTTTATTTAATTATTAACATTCTCCTTTCCTTTTCAACTCCCCTCCGCCTGAAATTTCTTTTTCCCCCTCTGTATATTCTAAGTTTCTCTTGATACCATGGTTCCTCCAGTCATCACAGGATCTCAGGTTGATTCTTCAGCTCTCTTCAAGACTGCTTGTCTTTTGTTTGTTTGGGTTTTTTTTTGGGTCCCGTCTTGGGGCCTGAACACTGGGCCTGGGCGCTGTCCCTCAGCTCTTCAGCTCAAGGCTAGTGCTCTACCACTTGAGCCACAGCGCCACTTCCGGGGGTTTTTCTTTTCACTTACGTGGTGCTGAGGAATCGAACCCAGGGCCTCAGGCATGCAAGGCAAGCGCTCTACCACTGAGCCAACTTCCCAGCCCCGACTATACGTTTTTTTTGAGACTATACATTTTTATACACCCAGATATATTTTTTTCAAAGTAAGTCCAGCACCAGTGGTACATGCCTGTAATTCTAGCTACTGAGAAGGCTGATTTCTGAAGATATTAAGACTCTTATCTCCAATTAATTAGCATAGCCAGAAGGCATGGCTCCAGTAGTAGAATGCCAGCCTTGAGAAAAAAAAGCTAAATGAGAATGAAAGACACGAGTTCAAGCCTAATACCAGCACCAACAAAAAAAAAATTAGAAACGGAAGAGGAGTTGGGCATTTAGCTTGGTGGAGGGCAAGGCCCTGAGTTTGGTACAAGTCCAAGTCCTGGTTACAGTCCCCAAAGGTGTCTTGCATGTGACTGGCAGTGCTGGGTCCCATGTTTGGGGTTAGGGTGACACTGCACAAGTATAGTGGGCTGTAGGTCTTGTCCCCCTGGGCAAGGGCCCAGCTCTTCCATCTACAGGATGATGGATGAAGCAGGTGATTTCTTAAAGGTTCCTTCCATTGCTTCCCAAAGTGAGCAATAGGAAGCAGGAACACCCAAAGGCTGGGTACTGCCCCCCTCACCCCCCCCCAGCAGTAAATGACACCTTTGTGCTTTTGTCAGCTGTCACATCTCGTAGACACCTAGCATGAGCTGCCATCTCTCAGTGTTAGTGGCCCCTCTTCTCCCCTGGAAGGCCTGGGTCTCCTCTTGCTGGGTGGTTATCTAGCAAGAACTGTTCTGTTTGGGGGCTGTGGTTTTGTTACTGTGACCTCCAGCTAGTGCTCTTTACAAAGTACTTGAAGGAAAGTAATGAAATAACTGTACAGGTATGAAGCAGACAGAGCGAGGCCCAATGAGGTAAGGCTCATCCTGTCTGGACTCTGGCACTCTGATCTTCTCCGAGCAGTGACCATGATCTAGGGAGGGGCTGAGGAGCCCAAGTCAGTAAAAAGTACAAGCCGGCCTGGGATACACCCAGCCTGTCCTGGGTTTTTCACATCACCCATGTAACCATGAATTATCTGAGTTTTGGGCCATATCACATCTGCAATGCTATGAAAATGCAACTTAAAGAGAACCTGAGCAGGTATTTGATTTAAGAGCTCAATTATTGACAGCAGACCACAGGGATATAGATTACCCCACTTTACAGAAGAAATTGAGGCTCAGGGAATGTAAATGTCACCAAAAATCCCACTATGTATCTAGAGCCAGGACTTCAAACCCAGATCTGTCTGTTTCTAAAACCACACTTCCCACCAATTTAGTTTGTCCTGGTGTAAAATGGAATTGCTGATAATCCAGTTGGAGCTCCATGAAGAAGAGATTCCCTGCTGGGGGCAAGGATCCAGCGAATAAAAGCAGACACACCTCTGCCCCCATGGAGCTAGGAGACTGACAGTGTTGCTGCCTGGTGACAAGGTGGCCAAGGGGAGAGGGCTTGTGACCCAGTGCCAATGACACTTGTCAGGTCATTCAGAGGAAAGGTGGCTTCTGAAGGCTGGGTGGGTCTCAGGGAGCAGGGAGGAGGAGGAGGAAGGGGAAGAGGAGGAGGAGAAGGGAGGAGGGCAGGGAAGCATGGACATGCAGGGGAGGTAGAGATGGTGGACAAGGCAGTGAGGAGCCAGGAGTGAGAAAGGGGTACACTGATCTGTCTCAAGGCTGGCGCCATTATTACTCCCTCACATGAATGAACAGACCAGGAAAGTATACAGTGGTTAACAATAACAACAAAAACAAATACCCAGGGTCTTCTGTTGCAGATCAGGGCAAGAAGGGATAAACAGACCCCAGCTCATCCTTTGGTATTTGTTCTGTCCCCTTCCCATCTTCCTAAGAAGGGATGAGATCTGAATTAGGCTGAAGATGTGTCCATCAGCCAAAGGATGGTTGGCTACCAAGTCAGGCAAAGGTCAAGAATGGCCCTGGAGTGCAAAGCCATGTGAAGACACAAAGGACCTTGCAGCACACCTCCCCTTTTCCCAAGGAGGAAACCGAGGCCTGGAGAGAACTGGCAGAGGTTCTGCCACATTCTCCACAATCCATGCTCATCTCTCCCAGAGCTGATCTGGGTTAAGGTTCCCAGGGCAAGAGGATGATCCATTTTAGCTTGATGAATTTATAGTCCCACTCCTAAGAGCAGTACATGAAAGAAAAGAACTATGAAGAATCTCATCACCCAGGAAGAACCACTGTTAACATTTTGTGTAATTTTTTGCACTTAAAAGGCTTTTGAAGTACAATCAAATGGCACTATTTTAAATGCAAATGTAAAAAATGAAACATTGTAAAAACAGATTCAACTTGGTGAATGTTTTTTTGATCTCTGGGTATAAAGCCTCTCTAAGGTTAAAAAGGGAGAGAGAGGAAAAAAAAACATGAACATGTTCACTTAAAGAAAATGAGTGAGATGAAAGAGACTTTGGGTCACTGTCAAGAAAAATGCTTACCAGAGAATATATATAAGGCAAGATACAAAGTAGTGATCACCTATAATTAATAAAAGCTTACTTTGGAGGCTGAGATCTGAGGATCCTGGTCCCAAGGCAGCCAGAAGTGAGGCTCTAGTGATAAGAATGGCAGCCTTGATCAAGAAAAAGCTAAGAAGCCAGGCCGGTGGCTCATACCTGTTATTCTAGCTACTCAGGAGGCTGAGATCTGAGGATGTGGTTCAAAGTCACCCTGGGCAGGAAAGGCCATGAGACTCTTATCTCTAATTAACCTACAGAAAACTGGAAGTGGTACTGTGGCTCAAGTAGTAGAGCGCTCACCTTGAGCTGAAGAGCTCAGGGACAGAGTCTAGGCCCAGCGTTCACCAGGACAAAACAAACAAACAAAAGGAAAAAAGAAATAGAAGGAAGGAAGGAAGGAAGGAAGGAAGGAAGGAAGGAAGGAAAAAAATGTAAGGGACAGTACACAGGCCCCAAGTTCAAGCCCCCTGCTCACTAAAGAATAGATACCCATTAAGAGTTGGGACTCGCCGGGCGCCGGTGGCTCTCGCCTATAATCCTACTCAGGATGCTGAGATCTGAGATCACAGTTCAAAGCCAGCCAGGGCATGAAAGCCCATGAGACTCTTCTCCAAAAAACCACTAGAAAACCAGAAGTGGCACTGTGGTTCAAGTGATAGAGCGTTTGCCTTGAGCTGAAGAGCTAAGGGACAGCGCCCAAGCCCAGAGTTCAAGCCCCACGACCGACACACACACACACACACACACACAAAAAGAATTGGGACTATTACAACTATTAAAAGAAAAAAAAAAAAGAAATGAGAAATTAAGCTGCAGGCAAGTCATAGAGTGCTTATGTAGCAAGTGCTATGAAGAGGATGGAACTCAGACTGGCTTTTGTTTTTTCTTTCAAAGCTCTATCTTATGAGTTTGGTGTGGTAATTAGTGCCTGTCTATAATCCCAGCACTTGGTTGGAGGCAGGAGGACTGTGAAAGAGGCCAGTTAGGGCTATAGTGATCCCTGAGTGTGGGGGAAAACAAAAAAAGACACTCTTTGTGTCTGTATACACATAAAATTCAAGATCGTAAATAAAAATCAGGTGGCTCATGCCTGTAATCGTAGCTACTCAGGAGACTGAGATCTGAGCATCACTGTTCAAAGCCAGCCGTGGCAGGAAAGTCCCTGACACTCTTACCTCCAATTAACCACCAGAAAACTGGAAGTGGCACTGTGCGTCAAAGTGGCAGAGTTCTAGCTTTGAACAAAAAAAGTTCCAAGGCTAGGATTTTGGCTCAGTGGTAAAGTGCTTGCCTAGCATGCATGAAGCCTTGGGTTCAATTCCTCAGTACCATATAACCAGAAAAAGCCAGAAGTGGTAGTGTGGCTCAAGGGGTAGAATGATAGCCTTGAGCAAAAGAAGTTCAGGGACAGTGCCCAGGCACTGAGTTCAAGCTCCATGACTGGCAAAAAAGAAAAGAGAAAAAGATCCAGGATAGCGCCTAGACCCTTAGTGCAAGCCCCATGACCAACAAGAAAGAAAGAGAGGAGAGAAAGAGAGAGAGAGAAGGAAGGAAGGAAGGAAGGAAGGAAGGAAGGAAGGAAGGAAGGAAGGAAGGAAGGAAGGAAGGAAGGAAGGAGAAAAGCAGTGTATAGAGTTCTTCCACTGTTCAATGTGGTAACCACATAGGGTATTTAAAATAATACTAGAATGTAAGTTTATTTTTTTGGTGCCAGTCCTAGGACTTAAACTCATGGCCTGGCCATTGTCCCTGAGCTTCTTTTACTCAAGGCTAGCTAGCGCTTTACCACTTGAGCCATGACTCTACTTCCATCATTTTTGGTGCTTCATTCCAGGTAAGAATCTCAAGGATTTCCTGCCTGGGATGGCTTCAAAGCACATTTCTCAAATCTCTGCATCCAGAGCAGGTAGGATTACAGGTATAAGCTACTGGAACATGTATGTTTATTTTTAAATTGTTTGCATAAAATTTGAAATCAGGGCTGGCCTTCCTAGACAAGGGCTCTACCATTTGAGACATATATACCAGCTCTTAAATTTGGATGTTAGTTTTAGTTGATAGACATTTAAATTTAAGCCAGGTGGCTCATGCCTGTAAACCTAGCTATTCAGGAGGCTGAGATCTGAGGATTCCGGTTCACCACCAGTACAGGCAAGAAAGTCCTTGAGACATTATCTCCAATTAACCCCCAGAAAACCAAAAGTGGTGCTGTGGCTCAACTTGGTAGAGAGCTAGTTGACCAAAAATGCTCAGGGACTATGCCCAGGCCCTGAGTTCAAGCCCCATGATTAAAAAAATTAAATTAAATTTAGTGTATACAGTCACCTTTTTTTTTTTTTGGGGGGGG
>NW_012267326.1:5040897-5047969 GCF_000151885.1 Dipodomys ordii
CGGAAGTGGCGCTGTGGCTCAAGTGGTAGAGCGCTAGCCTTGAGCTGAAGAGCTGAGGGACAGCACCCAGGCCCAGAGTTCAGGCCCCATGACTGGACCAAAAAAAAGAAACAAAGGACCACAAACTGAATGGCAAATCCTGGAACAGAAAAATATTTGGGAGAGTAAACACTGCCACTTACTTAGGACTGAGGGAGGTGGGGAGAAAATGGAATGGCAGCTGAGCTGATTTTCTTTTGGCAGTACTGGGGTTTGAACTCAGGACCTCATCACTTGCTAGGCAGGTGCTCTGCCACTTCAGCCACACCTCCGGTCTTTTTTGCTGTAGAGTGTTTTGTTTTTTGCCAGGGAACACCCTCAACCTTACCTACTTACAATTCTCCTCCCAAGTAGCTAGGATGACAGGTAGGAGCCACTACACTAAGCTGATGTGTTGTGGCAATCGTTGCGTATTTGGGAATACAGCAAAAGCCATTGTATTGTACACCTTAGGCAAATAAATTGAATGCCATGTTCATAATCTCAAGGTGTTAACAGAAAACAGTTTTTGCAGGGCTAGGGATTGAACCCAGACCCTTGTGCATGTTAGGCAATCTTCTACCACAGAGCCACATTCCCAGTCCAAAAGAGAGCGGTGAGACTAAAAGGATGTGCCATTCACGGTAAGATCAGCACAGGTACAAACAAGGCAGAATGTGAAATTTTCATCATCCAATTATAGCTGATAATGTGAACTTAAGTTTTAACACACATACTGCATTTTACAATTATTCAGTTATTTGAGCATAAAGACCCTCAACATAAACCTCAGAAGAAAGGGGCTGGGAAGGTGGCTCAGTGGTAGAGCGCTTGCCTTGCATGCATGAGGCCCTGGGTTCTATGCCTCAGCACCACATAAGCAAAAAAAGAAAAAAGCCGGAAGTGGCACTGTGGCTCAAGTGGTAGAGTGCTAGCCTTGGGCTGAAGAGCTGAGGGACAATGCCCAGGCCCAGAGTTCAGGCCCCACGACCGGACCCAATAAACAAAACAAAACAAAAAAACCTCAGAAGAGATAAGAACCAATGAGTCTAGTCCACGCAGACACTTCCTACTACGGAGTGGATCTACCCAAAAACCCACAGTAGAGGGTGTCTACACAACCCATCTCACCCTCCCATGGGGAAGGGAGTACCTCTAATTAGAAGAGATCAATTTAGTTGATTCTCAGCTCTTCAAGGAGGGACAAAAGAAGCTGCACAGATGAAGGTGTCCAAGGAAGGAGTCTCATGCTGGTAGTTCACACCTGTAATCCTAGCTACTCAGGAGACTGAGGATCATAGTTCAAAGCCAGCCCAGTCAAGAAAGTCTGGGCGACTCTCATCTCCAATTAGCTACCAAAAAAGTGGAAGTAGAGTGGTGGCTCAAAATGGTAGAGCACTAGTCTTGAGTGAAAATGCTCAGGGACAGCACCCAGGTCCGGCGTTCAAACTCCACGACCCAATGGGCTGGGAAGGTGGCTCAGTGGTAGAGTGCTTGCCTTGCACACCTGAGGCCCTGGGTTCGATTCCTTAGCACCACATAAGCAAAAAGAAAAAAGCCGGAAGTGGTGCTGTGGCTCAAGTGGTAGAGTACTAGCCTTGAGTGGAAGAGCTGAGGGACAGCACCCAGGCCCAGAGTTCAGGCCCCACGACTGGACCCCCCAAAAACAAACTCCACGACCCCACCAAAAAAAGTGGGGGGAGAGGATTAAAGGCTGCTGACCTTTTCTATCTGGCTGGGGTTGCTACATGAATTACTGCTTTCATCCAAGGGATATTTCCATAGATAGCCAGTGCTCAGGTTATTACATCAGAGTTCTCTAGGGATGGAGAAACACAAATTCCAGATTTTTTTTTCTTCTTCTTCTCATAAGCCAAGCAAACCACTTCCTTTTATTGGCCTGAGCAAGCCTGGTAGAGATGGTATGAGTGGCTATACAGAAGAGAACAAGAAGCTGCTTTATTATCCAAGTCAGTGTCTGTCCAACTAAGAGTTAGGTACTAAGATGATTCAGGGGGAAATGAAAACGATGAAACTTTATAGAAATGTGGGATTTGGGGCTGGAAAGGTGGCATAGTGGTAGAGTGCTTGCGTAGCATCCATGAAGCCCTGGGTTCAATTCCTCAGTACCACATAAACAGAAAAGGCTGGAAATGGAGCTGTGGTAGAGTGCAAAAAAAGCTCAGGACAGTGCCAAGTCCCTGAGTTCAAGCACCAGGACTGGCAAAAGGAAGAGGAGGAGGAGGAGGAAGAGGAGGAGGAAAAATAATCAAAGAAGAAATGTGGGATTTGGAATAAGTAACATCTGGGTTTGAACTTCACCTTTAACCCTGAGTTAAATTCAGTTACATCATCTAAGATTGAGGTAGCAAATAGGCTTGGTTAAGTGACAAATCCTATAATCTGGGTGGTAATTACTATTACTTCTCCTTCAGGAGAGAGGAAGTGGGAGAAAAGCATAGAAAAAGGAGATAAGGTTCCTGAGAAAAAGACACCTACCTTGCACAGGCTGTAAGTTTTCCAAGTTGTACAGAGGTTCTAATCCTAGACCAGGAGGGAACTCGAGTATTCTCGCAGCTAAGCCCTAACCTATCCCACCATGTCCTCCTTCCAGACCAGGAGCTGGTAGCTCATGCTTGTAATTCTAGCTACCCCAAAGACTGAATCAAAGGATCAGGGTTCACAGCCAACCTGGGCAGGAAAGTCCAGGAGACTCAACAAGTCAATTAACCACTAAAAAAGCTAGAGTGCAGCTATGGCTCAAGTAGCAGAACTCCAGCCTTGAATTTAAAAGAAGACAGTGCCCAGAACTTGACTTTAAGCCTCAGGACCAGCAAAAAGAAGAAAAAGAAAGCAAAATCTCCCTCTAGCTCTCACAGCAGAGGGTGTCTGAAGCTCCCATCTCACCCCACACTGGCAAGGGAGTACTTCTGATTAGAGGAGATCAACTAGGTTGTTGCTCCTTCTCCAAGCAGCAGGACAAAAGCAACAGCACTGATCAAGGTGTCCAAGGAGGGTGAAGAGCTGCAGAGCCACATTCAGCTAGACCCTGCCGGGCATCAGTGCAAAGCAGACCAACACCGCCCCGACCTACACACTCGGGGAAACAGCCAGGAGCATAAGTAGCATTGTCCTGGGAAAACTATCCGCTGCCTGTCAGTCATTCAAATCTGTTGTCTTCTCTCCCATCCTCGGCCTTCACTTCTTTTTTCTTTTCTTTTTTTTTTCAGAGCTGAGGACCGAACTCGGGGCCTTGCGCTGAGCAGGCAGGAGCTCTTCCGCTGAGCTAAACCCCCAGCCCCTGCCTTCACGTCTTGAACAAAGTCCAGCATATTTTTAGAGATAGTTCTGGTCAAGGATGATGAAACTAATGAAAATAAAAAGCTGGACAGCTGTGGCTCATACCTGTAATTCTAGCTACTTAATAGCCTAAGATCTGAAGTTCAAGCTTGAAAGCCAGCCCAAGCAGGAAAAGTCTGAGACTCTTATCTCCAATAAATAACAAAAAAAAAAAAAAACAGAATTGGAGTTGTGTCTCTACCACTTTGTAGATTGTCAGTCTTGAGTAAAAAAGCTAAGGGACAGCACTCATGTCCTGAGTTCAACCTCCAGTAGCAGCACCAAAAGAGAAAAAAAAAAAAAAAACCAAACCCATTAGTTACATACTTGTTGATGATCACCTCCAGTAATCCTAACCAGAATCCCAGACAGCAAATACCAATATAAGCAATGATTCAAGCAGTTTACCCAAAGCCTGCTGTCTGCCAAGCTAGGATCAGGGCAGAAGCTTAGGAAGTTGATTCTGAAGCCCTTCCCTACCATACTGCCCAGCCTTTCTTCAAAGGAAGATGATTTCTGTCTCACAGAAGTTGATTTTAAGATACAGCCTGAGGCTCTAGTTCTGCAATGCATTCTGCATTTCTCCAGAGTGATCTTCCCAAAATAGAGGTAAAGAAACTTTGTTACACATTTGGAGAAACCCAGAAAAAAGTTTTCCAAGTAACAACTGATAGGCTTAATAACTCTTCAGCTGCTTCCTCCACATCCCAGGGTCCAGCACCTCTCCTTCACCTAGAGGATAAGGCAAGGACAAGACAAGGTTATGTTTGGGGCCCAGCACCTCTGCCAGCAAGTCCTTCTGACTAAAGTTCCTGGCAAGTGCTGGACTCAAAGCAACTGCTAACACTTCCAATCTCACAGTTAAAAGGCAGTCAACACCTTTATCTACAGAAGCACTTAGACCTACTTCAAAGTGTCAAGTATAAATATTGCTTAAGCATCTTTAACTTTCTCTAGGGAAGAATAGAACTACTTAGTAGGCACAAATTCCAGTAATCTGTTTTAAAATTAGCCAGAGGCTAAAGTCCCTCAGGGAGTAGGATGCAAGTCTCCCAGAGGGAGGATTCAGGAAGCTAGTGGTCTGAGCTACTCACTTTGTAAGAACCACTATGAGAGTTATGTCTAAACAGGTGAAGCACACGTGCTCCACTCCAATACACATTCTTTTCCATTTATCTTCTAAGCCCTTATTTAGCTGACACCTGAAGGTAAACTACCTGAAGGCAAGAGCCCTGCATGGGTGTCCCCATCCCTGCAAAGACCACAGTACTGACTTGGGACAAACTACGGAACCATGACTCAGTGCTCCATGCTTCCTGTAGGCCTCTCTCTCCATCTTGTCTTCAGCCCCTCTGCCTGAACTTCTCTGCAGAGGTCATGGTCCCCCCTCTCCTCACACTGGAGTGATAGAAACCAAGCCAAGGGGCAGAGAAGCCAAAAATGGTTCCTGTCTGATCCAGTAATTAATGGAGCTAGGCAGCCAGCCCAAACTCTCAGAACATTTCTCAATCACTGGGCTTCAATGCCACTGGCCAAGTTCTACTCCATTTCCCTGGGTGGAGTGGGCCAAGAAAACAGTCGAGTATATCAGTACATCAGAAATCAAGGGCTAGCTGCCAAATCTCTGGAGGGTGCAGGAGGCTCATAGCACTGCTCTTATTAGGCCCAATCTAACCAGCCAAAATGGTGCCACTTCTACCACCAGCACCTTGCAAACAGCAAAGGGGCTTCTGCTTGTGGAATTTGACACAAAAGGAAACTAATGTTGAGAGAACGTGCATTGGAACAGGGGATGTGGATGAAGTGAGGCGCTGAGTTTACTTAATTCCCAGTATGGGGCATAGAAGGGGAGGAGGTGGGACAGACAGCCATGTGCTAAGCAGAGGGTTTCCAGAGGTGACTAACATCAATCACACAGACCTGACCAGGGTCCAAATGACACTATTCAGAGGCAACTGGAACTAACTCCTTCAGGAGTCCTGCAGAACATTCTGTTGTTGGTTGAACAGTATCCTGTGTTTGCAAGGAAGGAGACAAACTCCTGTGTAGCATTCCCTTGGGTTTGATGAAACTATCCCCAAGGACAGAGTAACTCACAGGCTTTTCCTCAGGAGGGAGAATTGGGAGGACAAATGTGGATGAGAGACTTGTTTCCACTGTATTTTACTGCCCCTTTGGGTTTTCAAACCCTGTTCATGTTGGACTGAGGCTACATGTCAGTGGTAGAGTGATTGTCTCAAATACCAAAGCCCAGGGTTCCATCTCCAGTATCTATGTTTGTATTATCTAATTAAATACAACTATATTTTAAAAAGTCAGTCTGGTAGCTGAGTAGAAGAAGATGTTCTTAGCATTCAAGAGGCCCTGGGTCCAATTTGCATCATCAAGAAAACTTATCTTTTCTTACATATCATTATTTACTTAGCACATGCCAGGCACCAGGAGAGATGTTAAGTCTCAGGGGCTGGTAGTGAAGAATGGAGAAAATTAAATGTCAATACAGACCCAAGTGCTGTGTTTCATGCCTGGAGTCCTAGCTACTCAGGAGGCTCAGATATCAGGACGAAGGTTTGCAGCTAGCCCAAGCATACAAATCCAAGAGATTCTTATATCCAATTTTGCCAACCTTGGGTGAAAAAGCTAAGGGAGAGCTCCCTGATCCATGCTTAAAGCCTTCACACACACACACATACACACACCAAGTTTACCGAAGGCCAAGTGAGAAATCAGATCCTCCCACACAAGCCTGGGCAGAAAAGTCCTTGAGACTCACCTCCAACTGACCCCTAAAAGCTGGAAGTGGAGCTCTAGCACAAGTAGTTTTGTACTCCTCTTGAGCAAAAAAGCTAAGGGACAGAGCAATGATCCTGAGTTCAAGTGCCAGTACTCATACCCAAATGAATAAAGAAGTCAATCCAGAACAGTGGAAGATGCCAGCAACAAGAGCCCTGCCAGAAGCTACTGGCTTTGTGGGATGGAAACCAAGTCAGGTTTCCTGAAAAAGTACTTTCTGGGCCAAGTCTTAAAGGAAGACTAAGACCAATTACCTCCTCCCCACAAAAGTCTTAAAGGAAGACTAAGACCAATTACCTCCTCCCCACGCGGACAACAGTCGGAGAAGCCTGAGCTTAGTGTGAGGTAGGACACTGAAGCAGGCCTTAGCTGAACAGCACTGAAAGCTCATCATGGCCCCTAAGGGGGAAGAATGCATAGCCTGGGGAAAGAGCATGGGAATGCCAGGCTATCTTCTGCCTCCTTTCCTCCCAGGCTCCTCTCCTTTCCCCCAAGCACCCAGGACTCCTCCAGGGGTTGGCTAAGCAAGGGCACTCAGAGCTGACAGCAGTGAAGGGCTTGGAGGAGCACCTGGAACAAAGTGCTTTATCCACCACGTTCCAATTAACGCCCAGGGGCAGGACGAGCCTTTGCAAACACCTTCCCCGAGAATGCCCCACGTCCCTGGGAGCAAGGCCTCTCTGAACTTGGATTTGCTTCCGGATACAATCTCTATCACGGTAATGCAGAGTCAGAGACTGGTGAGGTCTGTCTTGTGCCAGCCCCTGCGGAGACCCGGGCAGCCGCTGGTGCCTCCGTTTCCCCCAGACCAGAACTGCAGGAAGAACGCGGGCGCCTGGGTCAAGCGCTCCAGCCTGGCGCTGCGCCGCGCAGGGCGGAGAGGGTCCTCCGGGTGCTGCGCGGAACGTGCGGGAGGCGCGCG
>NW_012267326.1:5048574-5048950 GCF_000151885.1 Dipodomys ordii
GCGCACGCCTGGCCAGGGCCTGGCGGCCGCTCCCAAACCCCACCCCTTCCCGAGGCATTTCGGGAAGTGTAGTCCACGCCCCGCCCTCGTGCACAGCATTGCCTTTGGGCTGCACTAGCTATCTCTGCTCTGGGGTTTGAGCTGGCTGCACCCTCTGGGACAGGGGAGGTCCGACCCAGCCCTCCCCTTGTGCTACAGAAACTGACACTGCCATTTGGCGCCCTGGGGTTGAGTTTCTAAGTTCAACTCCAAAGTGACTCGGGCTTGACAAATCTCTCTGAACACACCTGTCTCTCCAGCCTCTGGCTCACGCACAACTCACAGGCAGGCAATTCGGAACTTCCCGGTGAACTTAGATCCTCTGCGGCCTGTGGCA
>NW_012267326.1:5050935-5053973 GCF_000151885.1 Dipodomys ordii
AGGCCCAGAGTTCAGGCCCCACGACCAGACCAAAAAAAAAAAACAAAAAAAAAGAAATACTTAAATGAGGGCTGGGAAGGTGGTTCAGTAGTAGAGTGCTTGCCTGCATGTATGAGGCCCTGGGTTCAATTCCTCAGCACCACATAAGCAGAAAAAGCCAGAAGTGGCGCTATGGCTCGAGTGGTAGAGCACTATCCTTGAGCTGAAGAGCTGAGGAACAGCGCCCAGGCCCAGAGTTCAAGCCCCACAACCAAAAATAAATAAATAAATAAAAATTCCAAACGTATAAAATGCACTTATCCAGTGAAGTACTACAGTTGCATTGTTATACATAAGAATTTACCTCATATGATTTCTTTTTAGTCTTAAGTTTTATATTTCCTATAGAAACTCTTATTTGCAGACATTACAACATGTATAATAATAAGCTTTCTGACTAATCTATGAAGATGTCTTGCTTATACCTACTGTATCTAGTGATCCCCTGACATCTACAACACGAGCCACAGTACACAGACTGTGTAGTCATTAGCTTGATAAGAAAAACAAAAAACAAGCAAGTAGAACTAATAAACATGTGGATAAGGGAATAAAGCAAACTGCAGGATTAATGCAGATAGTGTGATCACATTTCTATTTAGAAACAAGCAAAGTTAAATACATCACTAAGGATAAATACGTGTTATAAAGTCCTCCTCCATTTGGGCTTTACAGTCTCCATGCTAGGTCCTTAACTCGTATCTCTAGCCCCCAGCTGCATCAGCCAAACATCCTCCACCCAGACTAGAACTCTACCCTGCCCTTCACAAAGAAAAGAGAACACTCTCTGCAGCTCTCATCAGTTTCTCTAGGAGAGGTCTGCATTCCCACTCTCTGCCCAGACTTAAACTCAGCCCTGCCTACATGCTGTCTTCCGTGACCAGCTGTGCACTCAAGAGTACTTCCTACCTCTATCCCCAAGAGTGTAAGAATGACCCTGAATAAGGACAGGTACCATTTCTCCCTCTCCCCTGGGAGAGGTGGCCTGGTCAGCCTCAGTTGGCAATAAACTACTTTTCCTGTATATGACTGTATCCTTGTGGTCTTCTGGGATGGGAGTTTCACTACATGTGCCTATATGAAACAGGACAAAATAGAGAAAGCATAAATAAAAACTTAGGATGGCAGTTTTGCTGGGAATAAGCTAGTTCTTTTTTTGCTTCTTCTTTTTTTTCTTTTTTGTTGCCAATCCTGGGACTTGAACTCAGGGCTTGGGTACTGTCTCTGAGCTTCTTTTTGCTCATGGGTAGCACTCTACCACTTGAGGCATAGTGCTGCTTCCTGCTTTTTCTGTGTGTGTGGTACTGAAGAATGGAACCCAGGGCTTTATGCATGCTAGACAAGCACTCTACCACTAAACCACATTCCCACCCCATAGGTTAGTTCTTTTTTGAAAAAAAAATTTGTATATTTTATTAGCACCCATTAGTTGTACAGGGGTTTTACTGTGACATTTGTACACATGTAAACAAAGTTTCCTGATCAACCTCACCTGTCCAGCTCTCTCCTTTATCCTACTCACTGTTAGGAAATTGAGTCATGAGTGTTAGGAAAGATCAAGTGGACAAAAGGAGAGAAAGAAGGCAGAGACCTCAGCAGACCAAAACACGCTTTAATTGTGGCTGCAAAGGGACTCCAGGTAACACTGAGCAGGGTCAGAGAAACAGGGAGTGGGGGGGAGGGAAGTGTTAGGATCTTTATACATTCAAATATGAAAGTTTCTTTTGAGTGTCTTTGTTGCTGTAGCAGACTGTATAATGTCCTTGCAGCAGAGGCAGAGGATACACTTTCAGATAAGGTCCTGGGTGAAGTTTTGCTGAGAATAACTCAAGGACAGGAATAAGATTCCCAAGAGGAGATTTTCTGGAGAGGCTCCCAGGGAGGGTGGTCAGTAGACGACAGGAGCATCATTGAGACATGAGAACAAAGCAGATTCCCAGCACACCCTACTTAAAATAATTTCAACAGGTTTCATTGTTTAGTTTTTACTGAATACTTCCAACTGGGCACTGGTGGCTCACTCCTGTAATCCTAGCTATTCAGGAGGCTGAGAAAGGAAGGATTGTAGTTGGAAGTCAACTTGGTCCCAGAAAGACTGTGAGACTCTTATCTCCAATGAACCACTGGAAAACTGGAAGTGGTACTGTGGCTCAAAGTGGTAGAACCCGAGCCTTGAGCAAAAGAGTTCAGGAACAGGGACCAGAGCTCAAGTTCAAGTCCCATGACTGAAAAAGGAAAAAAAAAAAAAGTTTGACCATATTCATTTTCATTCACCCTCTTCAGAAGGCTGGATATTCTTTACACATTTTACATATATTATAAACACGTGGTGTTTATATAATAATCATGGAGGAGAGGAGAAACTACGGTACAGATGAGTGAGGAAAGCCACATTACCCAAAGTGGGTGAGAACAGTGCTCTGGTCCCAAGGTGGAGGTGGCCATTCTTGTGCCATTTTCAGGGCTGATTGTCTGAGACGGCAGTGCTGGTGACGCTGGCCTCCTTGTGCCTTCTGTTCCAGGAGCACTGCGCACCAGGGAAGACAATGAGTTGGCTAATGTCATTGTGGCAATACCAATTCTTCAGAGGACTTGTCACTTCACAACATTTCCTATTAAAAATGTCAATCAACATACAAAACAAGCCACAATGAAAACCTAAAAGCATTCCCTTAAGATTGGAAGTGTGACTCAGTGGTAAGCCAGCCTGCCTAAAAAGCACGAGACCCTGAGTTAAAAATCCCAGGACTTGGCTGGGCACCGGTGGCTCACGACTGTAATCCTAGCTACTCAGGAGGCTGAGATCTGAGGATCGCAGTTCAAAGCCAGCTTGAGCAGGAAAAGTCTGTGAGACTCTCATCTCCAATTAACCACCCAGCAGAAGTGGCGCTGTGGTACTGTGGGTAGAGTGCTAGCCTCGAGCTGAAGAGCTGAGGGTCAGGGCTCAGCCCAGAGTTCAAGCCCCATGACCAACAACAACAACAAAAATCCCAGGACTT
>NW_012267326.1:5054143-5076000 GCF_000151885.1 Dipodomys ordii
GAGTGCTAGCCTCGAGCTGAAGAGCTGAGGGTCAGGGCTCAGCCCAGAGTTCAAGCCCCATGACCAACAACAACAACAAAAATCCCAGGACTTGGAAGAGGGAAGGGATAGTGAGAGAAAAACAAAACAAAGGAGTGGGTAACAATGTTTGACAAGAAATGTACTCATTACCTTACTCATGTAACTGTAACCCCCTCTGTACAGCATCTTTACAATAAAATAAACCTTTTTTTTTTTTTGTCGGCCGTGGGGCTTGAACTCTGGGCCTGGGCACTGTCCTTCAGCTCTTCAGCTCAAGGCAAGTGCTCTACCACTTGAGCTACAGCGCCACTTCCAGTTTTCTGGTGGTTTATTGGAGATAGGAGTCTCACGTTCTCTCCTGCCCGGGCTGGCTTTGAACCGCGATCCTCAGATCTCAGCCTCCTGAGTAGCTAGGATTACAGGTGTGAGCCACCAGCACTCGGCTTAAAATAAACTTTTTTAAAAAACAAAATAATCCCAGGACTTCTAGATTTACATTTTTTTAACTTTTTGGAACAATCTTCTCAAAATTTATTTTTGTGCCAGTACTAGGGTTTGAACTCAGGGTCTTGTGCTCTCCCTTAGTTTTTCTACTCAAGGCTGGTATTCTACCACTTTAGCCACACCTTCATTTTTGGCATGGTTAAGTGGAGATAAGAGCCTAGGGTATCTTCAGACCATGATCCTCAGATCTCAGCCTTCAGAGTAGGCAAAATTACAGACATGAACCACAAGCTCCTGACTTCCCAAAGTCTACATTTTTAAAAATTTCTCAGAGCCGGACTACTTAGAAAGCTGAGATCTGAGAATCATGTTTCAAAGCCAGCCAGGGCAGTCCTTGAGACTCTCATCTCCAATTAACCACCAGAAAACCAGAAGTGGGGATGTGGCTCAAAGTGGTAGAGGCCTAGCCTTGAGCTGAATTGCTCAGGGATAGCACCCAGACCTAGAGTTTAAGCCCCACGACTGAAAATTAATTAATTAATTAATTCTCAGGCTTGGTAAAGTGCTTGCCTAACATGCATGAAGGCTTGGGTTTGATTCCTCCGTACCACATAAACAGAAAAGATTAGAAGTGGTACTGTGGTTCAAGTGGTAGAATGCTAGCCTTAAGCAAAAGAAGCTCAGGGACAGTACCCAGGCCCTGAGTTCATGCCTCAGGAGTCAAAAAATACATAAAATAAAATAAATAAAAATTTCTCTGTGGCACTGAAGGCATTTGTATGGATTGGAACTGGTTAAACTCATTGCTCTAATGGGTAAGGAACCCATTGAACCCATTAGTGGCCACCCTAAAGAGATATATCCCTATGCTTTCTTCCTAATTGGCACACACTCTAGGTGACACGTCCTGGTCCAGCCATTTCCAGTGAAATTGGTCATCTTAATGTTGCTATTGATAGTCCAGTGAGATTTAGATCTTTTGGTGAAGACCACATGCCTCACTCTGGAAATGTCTATGGGCTTTTATCTCACTTCCTGTGGAACTAGCAGATGAAAGGCAGTTGGGCTTCTCATGAAAACTAACAGACCCCAGACATGTCCCAGTAGCAGGTGTGAATAATTTGTTCATGCCCAAGTGTATATGCCTCTTGAGCTTTGAGATTACAGGCATCCACCATTATGCCCAATCCTGGTCATTTCATCTTGAAAACTCACAAATTGGGGCTGGGAATGTGGCTTAGTGGTAGAGTGCTTGCCTAGCATGCATGAAGCCCTGGGTTTAATTCCTCAGTACCACATAAACAGAAAAGGCCAGAAGTGGCACTCTGTCTTAAGTGGTAGAGTGCTAGCCTTGAGCAAAAGAAGCTCAGGAAACAATGAGATGTACAAGTCGTTATGTCGAAAAACGAACTTTACAACTTTGGTGTGGGGGGGGGGATCAGGTAGTGAGGGTAGGGGGTATAGGAAGGGATGGGAAGGGGAAACAAAGGAGGAGGCAACAATGCTTGATAAGAAATGTACTCATTATCTTGCTCATGTAATTGTAACCCCTCTGTATGGTATTTTCACAATAAAATATATATAATTATATATATAATATTAATATATATAATAAAATATTTTATATATATATATATATAAACAACAAGGAAGAAGCAGCTCAGGAACAGTTCCTAGCCTCTGGGCTCAAGCCCCAGGACTGGCAAAAAAAAAAAAAAGAAGAAAAGAAAACTCACACCTTTTTAGCTGGGTGTGGTCCTAGCTATACAGGACAGATGGCCTAGACGAGGCAGAACTGGAGGCAACCCTTGACTAAGAAGCTTTTGTATCGACAGCTGCACAATGAAAAGGAGACCTGTTTAGCAGCTTTCTTCCCTCCCTGCCTCCTTTTTCACTCAGTATTTGGGTTTGAACTTTGTCTTTGGCTTGCTAGGCATGTGTTCTTTCTTGAGATACACCCCTCTCTTTACTGCCAACCCTGTTAGTCACTTCTAGTTGCTATGACAAAATACCTGACCTAAATAATTCGAGGGAAGAAAGGTTCATTTTGACCCACAGTTTGAGAAAATTCAGTCCATGGTTGGCTGGCTCCATTGTTTCTGAGCTATGGTGAGACAGGTCATCATAGTGGAAGGAAATGGTAGAGAAGAGCTGCTGGCCTCTGGCAGTCAAAGGCACAGACAGAAGAACGAATGAATCTACTGAAGTTGGTGACCTCTCAGTCCAATAGTGCCTGTAGCTGGGAACTGTCTTCTATATGTGAGCCAGAACAAGGCCAATTACCATTAGACCTACAAGCTGGCAAAGCAGGGAGAGTGACAAGGAGAACTGGAGGAGGATTTCCAAGCTGCCAGCTTAAACAGCTTTCCACACTGTTCTGCACCTTGCGGTTTTTAGCTAAGAAAATAACCATGAGCCAGTAGGGTGGTACACACTTGAAACTCCAGCAGTTGGCAGGCTGAAGCAGGAGATTTAAGAGTTAAAGCTGTAGCCAAGAAGTGATGGGCCATACCTATAATCGTAGCTACTGTGGAGGCTGAGATCTAAGGTTCATATGTTGAAGCCAGCTCAGGTAGAAAAGTCTGTAAGACTTATCACCAATTAATTTTTTTTAAGCTGGAAGTAGAGCTGTGGCTCAAGTAGTAGGGCACTAGCCTTGAGCACAAAAGCTTATGGACAGCATCCAGGCCCTAAGTTCAAGCCCCAGCACTTGCACACACCCAAAAAAAGTTAAATCTCAGCACTGATGGCTCATGCCTTTCATCTTACTGAAGAGGCTGAGATCCAAAGGATCTTGTTTCAAAGCAGTCCAGATTTTAAAAGTCCATGAAAATACATCTATAAATAAATAGCAAAAGACATGGAGATGTGGCTCAAGTGGTAGTGTACCTGCTGAGCAAGCCAAGTGAATGTGAGGTCCTGAGTTTGAAAAATAAATATATATTACTAAAGAGTTTGAAGCTAGCCTGAGTTACAAGTATTTTGAGACCCTGTCTGAAATAAAATAAATTGTAGTTGTGATATTTTGGTACAGGGAGCATCTACTATGGACAGAATGGGTTCCCTAATATTCATGTGGTAAAATCTCCATCCTCAGCATGGAGTCCTTGGAGATGGGACTTCCTGGTAGTGATCAGGCCTGAAAATGGAGCTCTCCCAGTACACTTGGTTTCCTCATGGAAGAGACATTGGAGGCCTTGCTTCCTCTCTGAGCCCTCACCAAGGGCAAAAGGAGCACAAAAGATCTCACTACACAACTTAGGCTTGTCAAACTCTTGTCCTCCTACTTCAGCCTTTTGAATGCTGTGATTACAGTGTGTACCACCATGCCTGGCTTCTTTTATTCACTTGTGTGTGTGTAATTAAGCTTGAACTGGGGGCCTCCCCTAGTGCTTAGGGTTTTTGTTTTTATTACTGAAGGCTGGTGCTCTTCTACAACTCAACTTCCGATATTTTACTGGTTATCTGGAGATAAAAATCCTTTGCATTTATCTGTCCAAGCTGGCTTGGCTTTAGACCTCTTTTCTCAGATCTCATCATCCTGTGTAGCTGAGATTACAGGATGATTCATCAGTGCCCAGCTCACTGTTGAAGGTTATTTTCCATGTTCCATTGGACCTGCCATATTCCTATTAATTTCCCATGAATGATAAACTGTATCACTGACTTTGTTTTTTTTCCTGTATCCTCCTTCCCAGAATTATTTTGCTATGATCCTAGAATTTGTTGTCCTAGACTGCTTCTTCGATCCTGTGCTCTTATTCCTCTTGGATTACTCAGTGTTTATTGAGAGAATACCATGTAATAATTTCAGCATTTTTTTTTTGCCAGTGCTAGGGCTTGAACACAGGGTCTGGGCACTATCCCCAAGCTTCTTTTTATACAAGGCTAGCACTCTACCACTTGGACCACAGCACCATTTCTTGCTTTTCCTGTTCATGTGGTGCTGAGGTATCAAACCTAGGGCTTCATGCATGACAGGCAAGTACTTTACCACTAAACCACATTCCCAGCCCAACGTCAGCAAAATCTGTTAGTGGTGGTGATGATGTGTTAGTGTGTGTGTGTGTGTGTGTGTGTGTGTGTGTGTGTGTGTGTTACTACTTGGGCTTGAACTCAAGCTCTGGGTGCCCTTTTTTTGTTTTTCTTTTTCCCTTAAAGCCACTTGAGCCACAGCTCTACTTCTGGCTTTATGTTGGTTGATTGGAGATAAGAGTCTCTTGGACTTTTCTGCTCAGATGAGCTTCAAATCATGCTCTTCTTCAGACCTCAGTCTTCTGAGTAGCAAGGAATACAAGTGTAGCTACTGACATCCAGCTGTGTTTGTTTCTGTTTTGTTTTTGCCAATCCTGGGGCTTGAACTCAGGGCCTGGGCACTATCTCTGAGCTCCTTTTGCTCAAGGTTAGCACTCTAACACTTGAACCACAGTGTCACTTCTGGCTTTTTCTGTTAATTGGGTACTGAGGAATGGAACCCAGGGCTTCACACACATTAGGTAAGCACTCTACCACTAAGCCACATCCCAGCCCCTGTGTTTGATTTTTTTGAGGCAAGTCTTGCAATGTAGTCTGGGCTGGCCTTGAACCAGCAATCCTACCTGAGTCTGCTGAATGCTCCATTTGTTTTTAGTCCTCTTTTTTAATGCAGTTTATAGTCTTCCTTTCTACCCTCTTCCTTGGTATATGAGCTATTGGGTGTCTTTCTGTGAAATCTTCAGAATTCTCTTTTTACCCACAGTGTTCTAGTCGTGTCTCCGGCAGCTTTTCATTCCATGTATTTGGATTTTCTTCAAACTGCATTTCTTTTTAAATGTTCATTTCTGTGAATTTTTATCATTTGATTAGTAACTTCCTGCCGCTTCATATTTTCTGTATGAAATTAGTTTTTACAGCTGGGTGCTGGTGGCTCTCGCCTGTAATCCTAGCTACTCAGGAGGCTGAGATCTGAGGATCTCGGTTCAAAGCCAGCCCGGGCAGGAAAGACCGTGAGACCCCAATCTCCAATAAACCACCAGAAAACCGGAAGTGGCGCTGTAGCTCAAGTGGTAGAGCACTCACCTTGAGCTAAAGAGCTGAGGGACAGCGCCCAGGCCCAGAGTTCAAGCCCCACGACTGACCAAAAAAAAAAAAAAAGTCAGAAGTGGTGCTGTGGCTCAGGTGGTAGAGTGTTAGTCTTGAGCACAAAGAGGCTCAGGGACAGCATTCTGGCTAAGAGTTCAAGCCCCAGAACAGGCAAAAATAAAAAACAAACAAATTTTAAAAAAGTAATTAGTTCTTACATTGCTTTAAAAAAATTGCATTAAAAAAATTCATGTCATGGGCTGGGAATGTGGCTTAGTGGTAGAGTGCTTGCCTAGCATGCCTGAAGGCCTGGGTCCCATTCGTCAGTATGACATAAACAGAAAATACCTGAAATGGCACTGTGGCTCAAGTGGTAAAGTGTTAGCCTGGAGCAAAAGAAGCTCAGGAACAGTGTCCAGGTCCTGAGTTTAAGCCCCAGGAGTGGCAAAAAGAAGAAAACAATAGTGCCATGTAAGTTTCCTTTTTTTCCAAAGAGCTCACTTTCTTTCATTTTTTTTCTTTCTTCTCATTCTTTCTTTCTAAAAAAAATAAAGGCCATGGTCCCATTTTCCAAGAGCTCATTTTCCCTTTGTGTGTGTGTGTGTGTATGTGTGTGTGCTTGTCCTGGGGTTTGAATCCAAGGCCTGGACTCTTTCTTTAAGCTTTCCTGTGCTCAGGACTAGCACTCTACCTCTTGAGCCAAAGCTTCACTTCCAGCTTTTCTGTGGTTAATTGGAGATAAGAGTCTCACAGTTTTCTTGCCTGGGCAAGCTTTGAACCATAATCTTCATATGGCAGTCTCCTGAGTGACTAGGATTATAAGCATGAGTAACCAACTCCTGGAGAAGAGTTCTTTTCTTAGTATCTCTTTAATCTTGGAGTATTACTTATAGTTTTTTTTTTTTTTTTGGTCTGGTTGTAGGGCCTGTACTCTGGGCCTGAGCACTGTCCCTCAGCTCTTCAGCTCAAGGCTAGTACCCTACCACTTGAGCCACAGCGCCACTTCCGGCTTTTTTTTTTTTTGCTTATGTGGTGCTAAGGAATTGAACCCAGGGCCTCAGGCATGCAAGGCAAGCGCTCTACCACTGAACCAACTTTCCAGCCCACTTATAGGTTTTGATGTTTTGGGTTTTTTTTTTTTTGCCAGTCCTAGGGCTTGAACTCAGGGCCTAGGCTCTGTCTCTGAGCCTCTCTGTGCTCAAGGCTAGCACTCTACACTTGAGCCCCAGCACCACTTCCACCTTTTTGTTGTTGTTGTTGTTTTGTCAGTGGTGGGGCCTGAACTCTGGGCCTGAACACTGTCCCTCAGCTCTTCAGCTCAGGGCTAGCGCTCTACCACGTGAGCCACAGTGCCACTTCCGCCTTTTTCTGCTTATGTGGTGTTGAGGAATTGAGGGCCTCATGCATGCAAGGCAAGCATTCTACCACTGAGCCACCTTCCCAGCCCCCCTTTTGATATTTCTTAAAAACAATATATCCCTTGTCTCCTTACCTATATCTGTCCTGTCTCATGTTCCCCAAAAAGAATTTGGTGTTTTTTTAATTCTGAAATGGTACAGAGTGTTGACAGGGACCAGCTATATTTTATTTTATTGTTGGTCATGGGGCCTGAATTCTGAGCCTGGGTGCTGTCCCTGAGCTCTTTAGCTCAAAGCTAGTGCTCTACCTCTTGAGCCACAGCGCTACTTCTGGCTTTCTCTGCTTATGTGGTGCTGAGGAATCAAACCCAGGCCCTTGTGCATGCAAGGCAAGCACACTACCACTGAGCCATCTTCCCAGCCCTTTTAATTGTTTTTATAAAGGTAATATACAGAGGGGTTACTATTTCATAAGTCAGGTAAATACATTTCTTCTTAGGCAATGTCACCCCTTCCTTTGTTCTCTCCTAGTGTTTCCCCTCTGTCTCTGCTTAAAAGTTGTATAGTTCATTTTTTCTCTTAAATAAAAATCAGGGGCTGGGAAGGTGGCTCAGTGGTAGAGCACTTGCCTTGCATGCCTGACGCCCTGGGTTCGATTCCTCAGCACCACATAAGCAAAAAGAAAAAAGCCGGAAGTGGTGCTGTGGCTCAAGTGGTAGAGCGCACTAGCCTTGAGCTGAAGAGCTGAGGGACAGCGCCCAGGCCCAGAGTTCAGACCCCATGACCGGACCCAAAAAAATAAAATAATTTAAAAATTAAAAAATAAAAAAAAATCATAGCAGTGATATACAGAGAGGTTGTAGTTTCATAAGTGAGGTCAAGAGTACATTTCTTGGGCTTAGTGGTGGAGTGCTTGCATGCATGAAGCTCTGGGTTCCATTCCTCAGTACCACATAAACAGAAAAAGCCAGAAGTGATGCTGTGGTTCAAGTGGTACAGTGCTAGCCTTGAGCCAAAAGAAGCTCAGGAATAGTGACCAGGCTCTGAGTTCAAGCCCCAGGACTGGCAAAAAAAGAAAAAAAGAGCACATTTCTTTCTCAATGTCACCCCTTCCTTTGCACTCTCCCAGTTTTTCCCTCTTTGCAGTTGTTGTTGTTGTTTTTATTTTGTCGGTTGTGGGGCTTGAACTCTGAGCCTAGGCGTTATCCCTCAGTTCTTCAGCTCAAGGCTAGCACTCTACCACTAGAGCCATAGCACCACTTCTGGTTTTCTGGTGGTTTATTGGAGATAAGAGTTTCAAGGCCTTTCCTGCCTGGGCTGGCTTTGAACCTCAATCCTCAGATCGCAGCCTCCAGAGTACCTAGAATTACAGGCGTGAGCCACTGGTGCCTGGCTTCTGTGTTGTCTTTAGTGATACATGGCTGCTGATACAGAAGGGAAGAGAGGGGGATAGGGTAGCCCACATCTATAGTCAGAGCTAATTAGCAGGTAGAGGTAGGAGGATTTTGAGATTGAGACTAGCCATGGAAAAGTTAGGGGAACTCTATGACAGTTATAAAGAGGGTTCCATAAAGATATAGAAATCTTAAAATCAAATTGATATTTTAGAAATGAAGTGTTCAATAGCACTCCTTTGTCCCCCCCACACACAGAAAAGTACAATAGAAATCCTAGCTACTAGAACAGAAGAAGTTGAAAATAGCTTATCAGGGATTGAAGATAAAACAAAGGAGTTAGAGCAAACAGTTAAAGATATTGAAAAAAATCTAAGAAAATACAACTCACATTTACAAGAGCTTTTAGAACCCATCAAAAGATTAAATGTATAAATCATGGTATAGAAGAAAAAGAAATAAAACTAAAGCACCGAGAACCTATTCAATAAAATAATAGGAGCAAACTTCTCCCATCTCAAAAGAGAGGGTCAGGGGCTGGGAAGGTGGCTCAGTGGTAGAGCGTTTGCCTTGCATGCATGCAGCCCTGGGTTCCATTCCTTAGCACCACATAAGCTGAGAAAAAAAAAAAAAGCCGGCAGTGGCGCTGTGGCTCAAGTGGTAGAGCGCTAGCCTTGAGCTGAAGAGCTAAAGGACAGCGCCCAGGCCCAGAGTTCAGGCCCCACAACAGGACCCCCCCCCCAAAAAAAGAGAGGGTCATTCAGGGAGATGAGGCTTTCAGAGCACCAAACAGGTAACAACAGGAAGAAACACCCCAGATAAATTATACTTAAATCACTAAATATACACACTATTGAAAGCTGCAAAGGAGAAGAGGCTAGTCATATGTAATGGTAAGCCCATTAGAATATCAGCAGATTTTTGGGGCTGGGAAGGTGGCTCAGTGGTAGAGCGCTTGCCTTGCATGCATGAGGCCCTGGGTTCGATTCCTCAACCCCACATAAGCAAAAAGAAAAAAGCCGGAAGTGGCGCTGTGGCTCAAGTAGTAGAGTGCTAGCCTTGAGCTGAAGAGCTGAGGGACAGTGCTCAGGCCCAGAGTTCAGGCCCCATGACTGGACCAAAAAAAAAATAAAGAATATCAGCAGATTTTTCAGCAAGTGGTAGGAGTGTTAGCCTTGAGTACAAAAGTTGAGGGACTGTGCCCAGGCACTGAAAATAAAACAAACAAAAAAACCCTCTCAAATAGCTTAATGAAGCTGATGCTGGTGGCTCATGCCTGTAATCCTAGCCAGCCCAAGCAGGTAAGTCCATGAGACTCTATCTTCAATTAGCCACTAGAAAACGGTTAAGTGGCACTGTGGCTCAAAGTGGTTGAGCTAGCCTGTAATGAAAAAGCTCAAGGATAGTGCCCAGGCCCTGAGTCCCCATAACTAACAACAACAACAACAACAAAAGCTTGATAATGCATCAAACTTCCAGAGAAACAGGAAAAAGCTAAACCCTTAATTTGCAGATGAAAATAAGCAATAAAGATTAGGGAAGGAATTAATTGGAGATTACAAAAAAAAATACAAAGAATAAAACCAAAAGTTGGTTCCTTGAAAAATTAAGATTGATAAACCTCTAAATTAACCCCTGATTTAACCAAAAGAAAAAGTTTAAGAGGCTCAAATTAATAAAAATTAGAGGTGACAACATGCAATCCTTAAGATCATGAGGGAATATTTTGAAAATCTATAAATATACTGGAAAATTAAGAAAAATGGATAAAGTTCTGAATTCAGTTGATTTACCAACATTGAACCAAGAGGGTAGAAACATAACATAACATAAACAGAACTATAACAAGGGATACAATTGAAGCAGTAATCATCTTCCAACAAAGAAAAGCCCAGGACAATCTGGATTCACTGTTGAATGCCATCAGATCTTTCAAGAACTATCTCTATTACTCCTCCAAAATGTAAGGTCTGCACAGGGACACCTCCCTACCTCTTGGCTAAGTTTCTACCCAGTATCTGTTACCTAGGTAACTGGCAGACCTGGAAGCAGTCACCTTCCCTTTTGCTAGGTCTCATCCTTGGGCCACCTCTGGTCACATGCCTCCCATCTGATCTTAGGAGGATCCCAGACCCTGAGGTCACATCCAGATCCAGTGTGGCCACACCTTTCCCCCACCTGGCCACACCTCTTCCTGTCCCTGGCCTAGATAAGTCCTGGCCCAGGGGGGAGTGGCCCCTTTCCTTTTCAGCCATGCTTCTCCACCATGCATGGCAGGGGCAGCAGTTTGGTAAATAACCTTTTTTTCCTGCCGAATATCGTGAGGTGTTCATTGGCTACCTAATGAAACCTACCTATTTAATATACCTTGCACAAAACCACCTCACTTCTGTGTGCTTTTCCATCTAAACCCCTCTTGCTCTCTATGTACTTGATTTTATTATTATTATATCAGTCATGGGGCTTGAATTCAGGGCCTAGGCATTGGAGTTTTTTTGCTCAAGGCTAGCCACCCTCTGAGCCACAGCTCTATTTCTGGTTTTTAGGTGGTGAGTTGGAGGTAAGAGTTTTAGTCTTTCTTGCCCAGGATGGCTTCAAACTGTGATGCTCAAATTTCAACCTCCTGAGTAACTAGGATTAACAGGCATGGGCCACCAAAGCTCTGGTTTTTGGTTTTGTTGCTCTTCTCTTGGCTAAGTTTCCACCCAGTACCTACATCACGGAAGTAACTGGCACACCTGGAGGCAGTCACCTTCCCCTTCTCTGAGGTCACATCTTGGGCTGCCTCCGGTCATACTTCCTTCGGAGTACGGGAGGGTCCCAGGCCCTGAGCTCACATCTGCTTCCAGTGTGGCCATACCCTACCTGGGCACACCTGGCTGCACCTCCTCCCCACCTCTCCCCTACTTAAACACAGGTGGGACCTCTGCTCTCCCCTTTCGGCCACGTGCTGTCCACCATGCATGATGGGCCAACAGTTCAGTATTAAAAAAAATCTCTTCCTGCCATGGAGTTCTCTTATCAGCTCCTAATTAAACTTACCTACCTAATTACCCTACAAACATAAAGCTCTTTCTCCTAATGGAATGAGGAAGATTATTCTTGGCTAAACATGGGTGGCCCTGGGTAGGGAACATGAGTCAGGTTATCCTGAATAATATGTTCCAGTATGGAAAGGATTCCATGGACATTTTTTGTCTGTCTATGCTAGTCCAGGGTCTTGAAGTAATGGCCTGGGTACTGTCCCTGAGCTTTTGCACAAGACTAGAGATATACTACTTGAGACACTTCTACTTCCATCTTTTTGGGTACTTAATTGGAGATGTATCTGATGGGTTTTCTTACACAGACTAGCTTTGAACTGCGTAGCTAAGAGTACAGGCATGAGCCACCAGTGCCTGGCTTACATAGACTTTTAGAGTCATAGAACAAAAGTTTAAGTCAGTACCCTACCAAGTCCATTAGTGGGGTACCAGATAGGTGGGTTACAGCCCAGGGGAATCCTTTCCTCTTGGTTTCAGATGTTATCTGAGTTTTTTGGTTGAAGCCAGTGGTCTATACATATTTTTTTTTTACTTCATGTTCACGAATTTGTTCAAGTAGATGAAACACTTGGTAGTAAATATCTCTTTAGGGGCAGGGGTACTAGTGTCTCTTGCCTATAGAAAATAGATCATTGACAGTCTGCACCCCTTTTCAGATTGAAAGGCACTCACCAAGTCATTCAAGGGAAAAATGAGGTAGGATAGATGAAGAGACAGGAAAGTTATAATGTGTGTGTGCGCGTGCGTGTATGTGTAGTCGTGAGACTTGAACTCAGTGCCTGGGTGCGGTCCCTGAGCTCTTTTTTTTTCAATCCTGGGGCTTCAACTCAAGGCCTGAGCAACTGTCCATCAGCTTCTTTTGCTCAAGGCTAGCATTCTACCACTTTGAGTCACAGTACTACTTCTGGTCTTTTGAGTGGTTAATTGGAAATAAGAGTCCCATGGGTGTTAGGTTTTTAAAAAGAGGTAGCCGAGTAAGAACTGCACCACACACATGGTATTCAGGTAAGGGGTAGGTTTATTCATCGTTCTGTCTGGCACCAGGCCATCTGGGTCCTCCACACTGTGGGAAAGGCCTGGGAAAGAGCTGGGAGAGCTGGGAAAGAGAGAGAAAAAAGCTAGAAAAGAGAGAAAAGAGCTAGAAAAGAGATTATCTGGGAAAGAGGTGGGAAAGAGCAATCTAGGAAAGAGAAGAGAGCTGGGAAAGAGAAGAGAAGGAAAGAGCTAGAAAAGAGCAGAGAGAGAAAGCGTCTGGGCCTGGGCTAGGCCTTATCTAGAGTATGGGCGGAGAAAGGTGTGGCCACATCAAATTCAGATGTGACCTCAGCAGATGACCTCTTCCAGATGTGCCAGTTGCCTAGGTAACACAGGTACTGGGTGGAGATTTTGCTGCGAGGAGGGTGGAGTCTGCTAGCCATCCAGGAGTGGACCTTACAATGGGGATTTTTCTGCTTGAGCTGGCTTTGAACTACCATCCTCAGATCTCAGCTTCCTGAGTAGGATTACAGGCGTGAGCCACCAAACCCTGGCTTTATTATTTTTTTTAATATCAAAAGATATTTTTAGACTCAAGTTAAAAGCAGGAAAAAAACTGAAAAAGCAAATAAGCTCCCCTCCTACCAAACTTGCTTTTTAAAGTTACAAGATTTCACATAAGAGACATTCGAGGGGTGATATAAATCTGCCTTCTCTTTTGAAAAGGAAACATTTTGGGAATTCTTCATGGGTGGGTAAAGATAAAAAATGAAAGGCCCATCTGGCAAAAGGAAGTCATAGAGGTTACTGTGTTTTGGGTGGACCCTACCCATGTTGCTCATCCAGAATGACTGTATAAGCTGCTAGAAGACTTGGGCCTTGTGTTTACTTGCTTAGCTCACAAATCATAAAAGCTACAGCTAAGAACAATCGTTTTGAATCTTCCCTGGGTGGGGAGTAGGAAATGCTTCTCTTCTCTTCTTAACTTTGTGATGCAAAAATAAATCCTTGCTAAAATTTAAAAACAAAGCCACTAATATTCAAATCTGCATACTTGGCCTAAGTAACACTATCTTGTCCTCATGTCCATCTCAGTGTTTTAACAGATGATGGGGACTTTTCACCCAGGACCAAGAACTGCAGGTGTGTCAAGGGTAGTTAAGCTCCAGGACAGTTTTGCCCCAGGGAATTCAGGGCACTTGTGAACACGAGATGCCGCTTCTGACCTTCTTACTCTCCTTCAGTCACCAAATTTATTTCCTCTGGCATTTCCAATCCGGAGCTGCAAGTCACGCCTGAGGGTGGGTGGAAACTCCCTTGGAATGCCTTCTGCATTCCTTGGATGTCTTGTCGCTTAAGGACTGCATAAACGGAGAGCAGAGAGCGCCTATTTTATTATTGCACTGTAGTCTTACCACAGTACCAACTGGGTAATTGCTCTCAATGGCCCAAAGACAGAACTGTTGATTACGCCATTCTCAGAGATTTAGATGATTTTTTTGCGGGGGTCGGGGTGGGAAGGAGGGGGGGTTGGTTGGTCATGGGGCCTGAACGCTGGGCCTGGGCGCTGTCCCTCAGCTCTTCAGCTCAAGGCTAGTGCTCTACCATTTGAGCCACAGAGCCACTTCCAGCTTTTTCTGCTTAGGTAGTGCTGAGGAATCGAACCCAGGGCCTTGAAGTAGGCTCTAGGAAGAGATGCAAGCTGGCACAGCTTCTTTACAGGCTTTGCCTTTGTTTTAGGGATTTTGGGGAAAACCAAAACAAAACAAAAACCCTCTAAACAAAGTTAACTCGACCTTGGCTCCAACCAGCCCAGTTCTTGGAATGGAAAGAATGCCTCTAGGTCCCCCTCCCCTTAACAACCTAACCCACCTTGATTGTTCTGTTAAGGACTGACCCGCAAAACAGAGAGGTTGTAATCTGGCTCTTGCTGGCAACACCAAGAGTTTACCATAAACTCCGCCTTTTTCATGTGCTTATGGTAAACTCCACTAAACTCCTCCTTTGTGTATGCTTACCATAAGCTCCACCTTACCATTGAAGTTGTGAGTCATTTAAACCAAAAGTGATAGGCTGGTTTAAACAGCCATTATGTAACGAAGTGTAACCTCATTGGCCACCTGCATGTGGTTTAGTAAGACTGTGCAATCTTTTGGGTGTGTGACAATCTCATTGGTCACCTGCGTGACCAGGCTTGACCTCGTGAATTTTGCCTTTAAAAACCTAAGTACGTGGGCTGCTGGGGGTCGCAGTATCAGCTCCCGAGCTTGTGCTGCTGCCCTGGCCGGTCAGTGTAGGAACCTTCTCAGTAAAGTTGCTTCCTTATTAACTTTGTTGCGGTGGGCTCTGTCACTCTGTCACTCTGACGACTAGTGGGCTTGCCTGCCTGAGTAGGTCTTCCTACTACAGGCCTCAGGCATGCAAGGCAAGCACTCTACCACTGAGCACCTTCCCAGCCCTGGTTTAGGTAATTTTTGCCCTCCGCAATGGTAAGTCATATTTAGGCTTTTTTTTTGTCGATCATGGGGCTTGAACTCTGGGCCTGGGCGCTGTCCCTCAGCTCTTCAGCTCAAGGCGAGCGCTCTACCACTTGAGCTACAGCGCCACTTCCAGTTTTCTGGTGGTTTATTGGAGATAGGAGTCTCACAGTCTTTCCTGCCCGGGCTGGCTTTGAACCATGATCCTCAGACCTCAGCCTCCTGAGTAGCTAGGATTACAGGCGTGAGCCACCAGCGCCCAGCTATATTTAGGCTTTTTATGCTCTCCGGGATAACCCAGCTCTCTACCAATCCTGCCTGGCTTTCTCCCTCCTTCTCACATGTGGACAACCCATCTCTGAACGCTCTGAGCCCCCTCGGGAGCCTGATGTGTCTGACCCCGTTTTGACTCTTCCCCTCTTCCTGCCAAGCCTTTGGTGCCTTCTCCACCTTCTTCCTCTTTGCCTTCCTTCCCTTCACCCTCTCTCCCTTCAGAACCCTGGGGCTTGCACCCAATCTTGCACCTGTGGCATGCAACCTCCACCAAACATCATGTGCCCTTTTCGAGAGGTGGCAGGGCCAGAGGGCATTGTTAGAGTGCATGTTCCATGTTCAATGTTCAATATTGCTCAGATTGAGAAGCAGCTGAGATCTTACTCCCAAGATTCTAATAAATACATCAAGCAGTTTACATACCTGGCTCAGACCAATGACCTTACTTGGCATTGAAGTGAACCCCGAGATGGGGCCCAAGCTGGTATGATTCCATTTTGAGCTTTGCCTTTGTTTTAGGGATTTTAGCCTCATTAGCCCTAGTTTTAGGTATGAAAAAAATACACCAGGTCCCCCTCCCCTAACAACCTAACTCACTCTTGATTGTTGAGTTAAAGACCAACTGATGAAACATAGGTTGTAATCTGGCTCAAACTGGTGATACCACGTACTTAGGGTAAACCCTGCCTTTTGCCCACCAAAGGTAGACTCAGCCTTACTCGCTAAATCTGCGTACATTTTAAACCAAGGTGACAGGCTGGTTTAAACAGCTGTTACAGACAAACTGTAACCTCATTGGCCACCTGTGTGTGGTCTGGTATGACTATACAATCCTTTGTGTTCTGATCCCATTGGTTACCTGTGCATGACTGGGCTCCACCTCATGAATTTTGCCTTTAAAAACCAAAGTCTATGGGCCACTCAGGGTGGCAGTATCAGCTCCCGAGCCTGTGCTGTGGCCCTGACTGGTCACTGTAGGAACCTTCTCAATAAAGATGCTGCTGATATATATCGTGTGTGTGTGTGTGTGTGTGTGTGTGTGTGTGGACTGCTGCCCCAGGCACATGCCGACAAAGGCCACTGCTTAATAATGACTTTCCAGTAGGAGCAACAGCTGTGCCCAGGGAAAAGCCCAATTGGAATTATCAACGTAACACTCCTGGGAGGGAAAACAGAAATAGGGTGATAACTTGCTTAGTGGCTGGCCTTCAAAAGACAGCCTTTCCAGGCTGGGAAGATGGCGCAGTGGTAGAGTGCTTGCCTTGCTTGCCTGAGGCTCTGGGTTCAATTCCTTAGCACCACATAAGCAGAAAAGGCTGGAAGTGGTGCTGTGGCTCAAGTGGTAGAGTACTAGCCTTGAACTGAAGAGCTGAGGGACAGTGCCCAGGCCCAAAGTTCAGGTCCCACGACCAACAACAACAAAACAAAACAAAAAGCAGCCTGTCTCCCTGCTAATTATGACAAATTAAACCACATTACTCAAAGGCCCAATGAAAACCCAGCTGAATTTCTCAAACACCTCACAGTAGTGCTCCAGCGCTACAGTAGGCTAGACCCAGAGTCACCAGAGGCCAAAGAAGTTCTTTTTTTTTTTTTTTTTGGTCGGCCATGGGGCTTGAACTCTGGGCCTAGGCGCTGTCCCTCAGCTCTTCAGCTCAAGGCGAGCTCTCTACCACTTGAGCTACAGCGCCACTTCCGGCTTTCTGGTGGTTTATTGGAGATAGGAGTCTCACGGTCTCTCCTGCCTGGGCTGGCTTTGAACCGCGATCCTCAGATCTCAGCCTCCTGAGTAGCTAGGATTACAGGCGTGAGCCACCAGCGCCCGGCTTAGGAAGTTCTTAATACTCATTTTATTGCCCAATCAGCCCCCCTGATATTTGGAAAGAGTTTAAAAAGGCTGAGGATGGTCCCCCAATCCCTCAACGAGATCTAGTTTTTAATAATCAGGAAGATCAGGAGATTGCCAATAAGACTGCCCGTAAGAGAGAGAACTATCAAATCCTGGCTGCTGCCGCAACCCAGCGTATATATGCCGCCGTGATCATGCTACAAGTGCAGACGAGAGGCCCATTGGGCCAAAGTCTGCCCCTCACCTCAACCTCCCCCTGTACCCTGCATAAGTTGTGGACCACAGTGACACTGGGGAGTCGTCTGTCCCTCTTTGCCTCCACAAGATATCTCCTGGTACCACCCACTTCTCGGTGCTGGACCTCAAGGATGTGTTTTTGAGAAACCTAAGCAACTCCATTTGTATTTAACACTCCATCTCAGTTCTGCGACTTGACTCGTGACCCACTGTAGCCCCAATGCCAGGAATTTAAAACAGAAAGCCAGGCACAAACAATTCTTGGAGCCATAGGTGGCATTTGCTTAAGGCAGGTGATTGCCCCTGAGTGACTTAGAGCTAAGAGTTTCAGTTAAAACCATATAATGGGCCAACCAACCGGTTCTTCAGAGCTCAGGGTGAAACATGCCATGTGTATTGTTGGACTATGTGTGACTCATAACCATTTGTGGTCAAGCTATGGAAAAAGGATATTTTTCTGTAACGGTCAACCAATCATATTTGCCCAGCTTAGCTTGCTTTAAATGTTAACCAATCATGTATTTTTTATGTAAAAGTTCCTTAAAGTTGTTTAATACTATAAAAACTGTGCTGATTCTATGCTCGGGGCCTCTTAGCGTCACCGGTTACAGAATACACGAAGGACCAAGCTTGAGCTTGCAATAAACGACTCTTTGCTGTTTGCATTGATCAGTGGTCTCTGGTGGTCTGTGAGGGGGCATCCGAAAACGGGGTACTTCATTTTGTTATGTTTGTTTTTGTTTTTACAATCCCCTTGCATCCTGACTGTCAGGACCCCTTTGCTTTTACGGGTGGACCTGGATACTTCCAGGACCCAACAATTACCCTAGACAGTCTTCTCTCAAGGGTTTCAAGACAGTTCCCCCCACCCCCCGCCTCCCCCCCCACCACGCCCCCTGCCTTTTTTTTTTTGGACAAGCTTTAGCCCAGGATCTCTTCTCTCTTCAGGTTTGGCTTACCCAGGTCACTTCAATCCGACAATGGACCTGCTTTCATCTCCAAAGTGACCCAACAGGTGGCATCCTCTCTAAACATCCAGTGGAATCTTCACATTCCTTATGGCCTCAGTCTTCTGGGAAGGTTGAAAGAGCTGATGCGCTCCTCAAAACACAACTTACTAAACTTTCTCTAGAGCTCCAGCAAACTGGCCAGAACTGTTACCCCTGGTGCTCACCTGCTTACGTGCCTCTCCCCGCAGCCCTACTTTTCTCAGCCGCTTTGAATTAATGTATGGAAGACTTTTTCTCTTAGGTAATTTCCCTACTGACAATACCAAGACTCCACTGGTAGACTACCTTCCTGTCCTAACTTTTCTTAGGCACATGTTATTCCAACATGCTAATCAATGTCTCCCCCAGCCTCATCAAGGCCCCTTCCCCACTTTCCCAATTTTGCCTTGAGATCAAGTGTTTCTCAAGACCCTTAATGCATCTGGTTCACATCCTAAGTAGACAGGCCCTCACTAGGTTTTGCTGACCATCCCCCAGCATTCAAACAGCCACAGTGGATTCATGTCAAGAATAAAAAGCGTTCCTGCTCCTGCCCCTTCTATACCAACACTGACTTCAAGGTACACCAGTTCCCCCTGGGCCTACCAAGATAAGGCTGTCTTGCATCCCTGAAGATCCAGTGAGTAACACTGACCAGCTCTCCACACACCTCTCTCCTTCATCCCTTAGGTCACCTCTAAGCCATGGACATCCAATCTTTTCAGTAATAATTTCCTTTCATTTTTTGTCCAGCCCCTGCCTCAGGAGACCTCCTCCAGGCTTCATCTAAGGACTTGAGTCTACCAAGGGACAGCTGTTGCTTGCTTCCTTCTCTGGGAAAGGACCACATTTCTGCCTTTTACCCCTAATGTCGGCACCCCTTGCCAGCAGGAAGTAGACAGAGAGAATCTGCATCCTTTTTCATAATTACTAAAAGGCTGGAATGTAAGGTCTGACCCAGGAATATGGGGCAGACTTCTCCCTCCTCCTGGCTAAGTCTCCACCCAGTACCTGCATTACCTAGGCAACTGACACACCTGGAGGAAAGTTACATCTGCATCTGACGTGGCCACACACTTCTCCTACCTGGCTACACCTCCCTTTCCCTGGCTACACCTTCTCTCCCCTTACCACCCCCCCCCCATAAGACATGGCCCAGGGGTGGCTGGTCCCTTTTATTCACCACCCATGTAGAGTACCAACCTGTCCAGAGGCCAGCCTGCTGCTTGGAAATAAACCTTTCCTTTGCCTGAATACTGAGTGGTGCTCTCTTTCATTGGCTACCAATTTAATTTACCTAACACATATTATCTGAGTTCTGGTTTCATCAGATACATAATCTCTATTCCCTAGAGGTGGTGGGTGTGAGGGAACTGCTGCATGTAAGGGCAGAGGCCTCAGAGCAGGTGCCCTGCATGCAGTATTGGAGATGAGGCTCTGTAGAGAGCTGCCTGGGGAGAGCACAGACGAAGGCCCTGAGGCTACTGATTTCTGGAGGAGACCAGTTTTTTGGTGAATTTCTAGAGGCACCACTATGTTTTGTTGGGGAAAGAAGGGGAACAAAAGTGGGTAGTGGATGAGAGGGAAAAACTGGGAGATGGAAAATGTACTCTTTACCCGACTTATGTAACTGTAACCTCTCTATGCATCACCTTCATTTTATTTATTTATTTTTGCCAGTCCAGGGCCTGGGCACTATCCCTGACTTTCTTTTGCTCAAGGCTAGCACTCTACCATTTGAGCCACAGCACAACCTCTAGCCTTTTCTGTTTATGTGGAGCTGAGGAATCGAATCCAGGGTTTCATGCATGCTAGCAAGCCCTCTACCACTAAGCCACCTTCCCAGCCCTCAAGCACACTCTTATGTGGGCTGGGAAGGTGGCTCAGTGGTAGAGTGCTTGCCTTGCAAGTTTGATTCCTCAGTTCCACATAAGCAGAAAAATCCAGAAGTGGCACTGTAGCTCTTAAGTGGTAGAATGCAAACCTTGAGCAAAAGAAGTTTAGAGACAGTGTCCAGGCCCTGAGTTCAAGCCCCAAGACTGGCAAGAAAAAAAAAAGAGAGAAAGAAATAAAGAAAAACTGGCCTGATCAGGGATTTAATGATCATTTCTCTCCTGGTCTCTTGGTAGTCAGAGAAGATAGTTTCGATTTGAAGTTTCAGATTTTAGTATGAGTGAATCCATTTGTGTCTGGGCTATTAAGGCTTGATTCAAATCAATGGCCTCCATGAATTTTATTGACAGGAGTTTGCTTTGTGGTGGATTTTTCACCATGGAGGATAATGGTTAGGATTGGGTAAGGGTAATGAAACTATGCAAAAATAGGAAGAATTTTGACATGAAAGAATTAAAGATCTTAAGATTTAAACTCTCTGTTGATAGCCTCCTCTGAAGAGCTAGTGGATGGGTCTTAGTTGCTGTGGGCCCATGGACAGGTTAGCTATTGCTAGCCAGACCAAGTTGCTCTTGTCAATGAGAATTCAGGAGGAAGCCAAGAGTCTGAATGAGGTGGCTCAGGCCCATTCACTGTGCTAAAAGACTGTGACATTTGCTAATGAACTTCATTCAAGGGGACCAGGGCAGTAATTATTGGGCCCGTTGCATTGGCTGGGAGTTCACCACTTAGGCCATTCCTCTAAGCCATGAATTGGGCTTCACAGTGGAAGCAAGACTGAGCTCAGCTCTGATGCCAACAAGGACCAATAGATATTTAGGACTAAAAAATTACCCCAAGGCAATGTCAAGATAAAAGGTTTCAGACTGAATTCTCCATAGGACTAGTACTAAAGGCAGATAAAAGGCACATTCAGATGTTTAAGGTTGCCAGATATTAAGGAGTGGGGCTCATAAGCCAGTTTGGCTGGATTCTTGCTGAAACTGGGCACTGAAACTTAAAAGATCCTGGCTAAAGTTTTAGCCAAAAGGAGAGACACTGTCTGCTCAGTGGTAGGACTGAGAAAAAAAAAAAAAAACAACTCATTTCTGGAGTCTTCCATGTGGATGAGGCCCCTACAGAGCTTCAGAAAATCATCAGTGATTCTGATTGCATTGAATATTTCTTTTGAAAAATGTGGTGATTGGGCTGGGAAGGTGGCTCAGTGGTAGAGCGCTTGCCTTGCATGCATGAGGCCCCAGGTTCAATTCCTCAGCACCACATAAGCAGAAAAGGCTGGAAGTGGTGCCGTGGCTCAAGTGGTAGAGTGCTAGCCTTGAGTTGAAGAGCTGAGGGACAGCGCCCAGGCCCAGAGTTCAGGCCCCAAAACTGGCAAAAAGAAAAAACAAAGTGGTGATTGATATGACTATTCTTTATATTTTGCTGGTTACAATGTGATGCAACCATTGATAAGATTTTTTTCGGCGCATAAAACATTCCTTTCCTTATTCATTCCAATCAAGTTAATCAGTAAGGTTGGCTTTCTTACCTGTATTGAATCAGGGGTATGTACCAGTACCAGTCTGCAGGGAGTGGGCAGGTGGGGGCACACACCCCTATCATTATGGACCAGTATAGCCATATGGAATTGTATTCTAAGATCCTCAAAGAGGCCGGGTACCAGTGGCTCACGTCTGTTGTAATCCTAGCTACTCAGGAGGCTGAGATCTGAGGATCATGGTTCAATGCCAGCCCCGGCAGGAAAGTCTGTAAGATTCTTTTTTTTTGGGGGGGGCGGTCCAGTCATGGGGCCTGAACTCTGGGCCTGGGTGCTGTCCCTCAGCTCTTCAGCTCAAGGCTAGC